>NC_056739.1:841671429-841956429 GCF_019279795.1 Protopterus annectens
GCTGCCTGTGTAATTGCCTGATTCTGATTGTTTTCACCTGCTAGCTCTGCTAGTACTCCCTGGTAGCTTCCTACTATTTGTTGTGCTTCCCTTTTCCTTTCTGTTTCCTCAGGGGGGGAGCGCCATGCACACAAGTGCAAACATGCTTACAGCAGCTAACACGCGCACACATATGCTTATATGGACTAAAAGTATCTTATTCAGGTTAAAACGTGTGCACACCAGTGCAAACACGCTTACAACTCTTTACACAGCCTTATACATGCTTACTCCAGATTAAATGCGCACACTCACGCTTACACACGCGCATTCTGTCTTACTCGTGTTTACACGAGCGCACACACGCGCATGCCCGCTCAGCAAGAAACTTTGGTGTTATCCACAGTATACACCTTCCATTTCTTGGCTTTCCCTAGCTCACCTGTTGACACACCTCTTTCCATGATGTCTAACTGACAGAGGACACATGCCACTCTGCTCCAATGAACTTCACTTCTTTCGAACATACCCCCCTCGTGATGTCACCTATCTTCTACTCTGTTACTCCCCATATACTACTCCTACACTCCACTGACTGTGCTCATTTGCTATGTAAACTAGCGATTCACTATCCTAACACTCATTTACATAGGATTGCCTACTAATGCTTGGTTACATGTCTTAGACTGAGCTTCCCCCCTTAGCAACCTCTACTCGGTGGCTATGTTGTCTTCAGCCTGCCATTCCCTTGCATTGTACATTAACAATTTCAATAAAATCCACATTTGTGGGTTATAATTTTTAGTATTCTGGTTTTTAGAGCGCAGCCCATTTGCGCGGCGCTGCGCTACGGTTAAACATCGGAAATCGGCGTAAAAAAAAAATTTTTATTTTAATTTTGCATCAGGGAACATTTCCAATGGCCGTATATTTGGCCATTGACATGCTTCCTGCACTGGATGCAACCTTTATTTGGAGCTGTCACGGCTCCATTTTGCTATTTGCAGAACAGTACTCAGTTGTCAACTGAGTACATTTCTGCAAATAACACTGCTCTTACTCGGACAGGTTCGGGTTTCCTGAATCGCAAATCTACCTCATTTGCATGCCTTTCACCTGCAATTGAGGTGATTTGCATGTCCCAGCCCTGTCCGTGTAAGAGCCGTTTTAGGAGCTCTCTTACACGCCCCTACAGGCTGTTCCTGTATTGCTCGTCGGACATGATGGCTGCATGGAGTCTAACTCTACTCTTAGACTCCGTGCAAGCCATCGTGAATCCGGCCGTGTGTCTGCTTGCTGCATTGAAACTAAATTTTATAGCACATTGTAAAGCACTTAATTTTCTATGTTCCAACAGGGTATGTTGTGGTTACATTCTTGAAGCTCAGTACTATACAAACCCTGTCAACACACACTTCTGTACCAGTAGTTTAATATACGCATAACATATATTTCTGTTACATTTGTAAGATAAGCATATGAATCATGTTGATATTCACAAATGACATATGATTATTTACAAAATTCTAGATAGCTAGGCTGGCAGTGTCATAATAACTATGAAACGTAACAGGAAATTTTTCAAAGTTTAGACTGCTTTAACATCAGTTGTAGTTGGTGGCTTCAAAGCAGTGTGTGTGTGTTTGTTAGGGGGGCTGTAGGAAGCATCTGAATTGTGAGATGTGTATATTATGGTAGGTCAGAGACTGTTAAACTGTGTTTAGCAGTTGATGACGTTCATTCACAGTTTGCTTCTGGGTAGTTAACTTATTAAGTGTATATACACTTCAGATATCCAATTGTGATTAACAAAAAATAGTAATAATTGCATTGTAATATAGTTTCCTCTACTACAGAGTAGCTGTCCAAAGCTAGATCATAGACTGTTTAGCTGCAATCATGAAATGACAGTCGATCAGTCAGATTTATCCACAGACTGCCCCTTGCTCACAAGTTGCAACTATTTTATTGTTTGTGTACTTTCAGTTGTCTAATTACATGAATGAAGGAATATTTCAATAAAGGCCTTAAAATGTATTTCAGTCAGATGCATACAGTGCAACCCCTTCTTTCACCAATTAGACATTTTAATGGTTGTGTCTATATTAGATGTCTATTAGTGGCCAGTGAAAACATAGCCACAGTAATATATTTCAGTGTGTCCCTGTAACACTCACATAGTGCAGCCATTACAGCTCCTGCCTACATGTGTCTAGTTATAACCACCATATTTACTGTTTACACCGCAGATGTAAGTTTTTGATTAAATGAGTAGCCACAGCAGTGTATTTCAGTTTCTTGTCATCAGATGCATATGTTGTAACTCATTACAATCCCTCTCATGTTGCACACAATCTGCCCACCAATTACAATCACTTTGTGTAGAATTCGCATATCTGATTGTGATCGTGTGAGTGAGTAAATATGTAATGAATGGATATGTAAATACTAGCCACAAAACTATATTTAATCTTGCTGCTATTAAATGCAAACAATTCAACTCATCACAACCCTCCTGTGCATGTGCACTCTACCACCAAATTATAGCTGGTTTGACTGTGTACAACTCAGATGTCTGATTATGGTGAAATGAATGTATAAATCCATTGGTAAAAACCACAGTAACATAGTTCAGCTCACAGCTGTTATATATCTACAATGTGACTTGTTACCATCCTTCTGCACACATTCACTCATTAATTACAGCCACATCATTGACAATGTGCACCTCAAATGTCTGTGGTCAAATGAGAAAGTAATACATAAGTAATAGCCATAGTATTATATTTCACATTGTTGCTGTCAGATACGCACAGTTCAATCCATTGCAATCCCATGGATATGCCAATGTACACACCACAACTGCAACAACTTAGACTGTTTACACCTCAGATGTCAGCTTGTAATAAATGAATGAATAACTATATGTAATAGCTATAGTTTTCACATCCAGACAGGTTACTTACCAAAATATATTCCAACAAAACCAACCCTATACACTTGTATATTGCCTACTTACTATTCACTCTTCCATATATGGATTCAAAATCCCTTTGCAAAGGATAGTCAAGACAGCAAAAGCAGGAACAAGCTAGTAATGTTGGTGGAGTTTAACATTAATCAGCTTAGTTTTCTCTGTACAGATGTTTACGATTCTTAAAAAAATTACATTTAACACATTGAGCACCCCATTATACCTGACCATATATCCTTAAAGCACTCCTTACTGGAATGTATCTTCATCTTCAGTCCCTCCTTTATCTCTAACATCACAGTTCACTTCTCTTCATTTAGTGATCAGTGGTTCATTAGCTTCCATATCCTCCACTCAACCCAAAATGGTCCATTTAACTTACTTTATTCAGAGCCAAATCCCAATCCAAGATTACTAACCTGAAAAATCCATCAAATATATATATATATATATATATATATATATATATATATATATATATATATACTCCAATTTTAAATATCACAGACCCCAATCTTGAAGGTGAGCTCCTCACAAACCTTTAACTACTTCTACAAAACTCCTGCTTCTTCATAACAAGATTATATAAACCTAACGCCAACCAATGTTTGACCCTAGAACTTAGAACTGTTCTAAAACATGGAGATGAAGTTGGCACGCTTGAAAATCCAGCCCATTAATAAACAAGAGGGAGGAATTTTCATGTTTTGCTGCCTAGCTAATCAAGCAATAAGATGCCACAAAAGTCACTCAAGTATGCCACCAGAACTCCTTAAAATACAGCTACAAAAAGTCTGGAAAGAGATCAGTCTCCTAACAGGGCATAAACTATGTACTTCTAAACCTACATCAACCAGTTTCACAGCAGAATATTTTAATTACTTCAGTGACCTCCCTACTTTTAAAAATAGTCCCTCTCAACAAGCCACCCAAACTGAAAATTCCGTAGAGTACATCCCTC
Source organism: Protopterus annectens (assembly GCF_019279795.1). Classification (NCBI taxonomy): domain Eukaryota; kingdom Metazoa; phylum Chordata; order Ceratodontiformes; family Protopteridae; genus Protopterus; species Protopterus annectens. Next base: position 841,675,344 of record NC_056739.1, read on the forward strand.
AGTTCTATTCAAAACAAATCTCATCCAAAGAAGTCTCTTCAATCTTAGAACAACTACAGGTTAACCATTTCCTTGGAACTGATAACTGCCACCTCTGGTTCATCTACCACTGTTGTGACTGCATAGTTACATCTCTTCAACTTCTGTCTCATTAAAAATACTATATCCAAGATATGGAAAATGGCCATAGTAAAACCCCTACCCCCCCCCCAAAAAAAGAATCCCACACATCCATCTAACTTTATTCCCATTAATATTATTTCTACCTTATGCAAACTGAGAAAATTATCTATGTCTAGCTTTCACAGTACATTTTCAGTACCACCTACCATCACAACAGCATAGTTTCTGATTTGAGGGGAGCACATCCACAGCCCTCTGGTCTCTCACAGATGACATTCTCTTGGGTCTGGACAAAGGGATGCTCTATGGTGTTGTCTTCATTGACATTACCAGAGTATTTGACCTGGTTACCTACTCCACTCTCTTACACCACCTGAGTGTAGTTGGGTTTTGGGGATTTGTAACATAAGACCTGCCCCTGGTTCCACAGCTATATCAGAAATCATAACTTCTTCCTAACATTTTACCTTGACACCTCCTCTATATAAATGTTTTCCCACAAAGATCCATTCTAATCCCCATCTTATCCTCAAGCTACATTATCAAGCTCTCCCTTGATCTTCCACACCTCCTACTTATACTGCACTCTTGACATCTCTCTAAGTACTCCAGCATGATCTTCAAGCTGATTTTCACTCTCTCATCCAATGGCTCAAAAAAACTCATTCTATTCTCAATAACAAAAACTGTGCTTTTGGAGCCAAACAGAAATTCATGATCTGAACAGTACCCAAAATGAGCATGGTCACTTTTTATAGGCATCTTGGAGAATGGGTCCAGGTAATCTCCTTGTTTCTCTCCCACCCGTCATAGTCAGCCATAGATAAACAAATTCTAATGAAACTTTGATATACTCTCCCACAAGCTGCCACTGCATGTAAAGAAATGCTACAGTCATTCATGTATTCAGTTACAAAATATGTAATTTTGACACTTGCTCTCTTTTACATGGGCACCAACACTTAATTTTAGATAAAACTTAATATCTTCCTGTCAATCAAGGCTGTGACATAATTCTAGGTTCTAACCTGTTCAAACTTCTGCTTGAATAGAGCCTCCTTTCTCTAATCTATAAACTCATAAGGCAGAACCCCACCTACAATCTCAGAAGCCACATTCATTCAGGTCTTATGTTACAAATCCCCAATCCAAAGTTATAGTCTTCAAACAACCTATTCTCAGTTCTAGGCCCAAACATTGGGAAGACCTCCTTTGTAATATTAAGGACACATATTCTTACCTTAAAATTGGGCTCCCCTAAAATCTCACATTACACTGCAAACTGAATGTAACTGCTTGCTATCTGGTCATATTACCTAGCCATGAATATTGACTTAGCATCTCTCTCACTCTATTTACTTTCTACTTGTTTATTTGTGAACTCTACCATAAATTCTCTCACGTTAATGCTATATGATATGTATAGTGTATACATTATTGCTTACATCACATAATTTGAAATGATCCTTCTATTGTTATTGCCATTCATAACATCTTTATTGTGTTGTAATACATATATTAATTGTAACCCCAGTGTGTGTGTGTATCCAGGGCTAAGAGTGAAATCAGTTTGTTTTGATCAGTGCTCTATTTCAGTTAAATTCAAATAAATACAACACATAAGTATTTCACTTCATTGATCACAGATGCATACTGTGCAACTTGTTTCCACCAGTTGTAACCACTTTGTGTATACCTCAGATATGTAATTATAATCAAATATATAATAGACACAACATTATAGCTCAGCTTTTTCTGTCAGACATATAAAGTGCAACCCATTACGCCATACAGATTGATTGTGTGCACCTCAGATGTCTGCATGTGATCAAATAAATGAATGGATAAGTAATAGACACAGCAAAATGCCTGACTGTTGCTGTCATATGTATGCAGGGCAACTCATTCCGATTGCACTCACCAATTTCCCTTACATGCAAACACAGTGTCATCAATGTTCCAACCTCTCACTCTCTCTTCTCTCTCACACACACACACACACACACACACACACACACACACACACACACACACACACACACACACACACACACACACACACAGTCTCATCAGTTATACTTAAAAAGACTTATGTTGCAAAATGTTAACAGTGTTTGAAGTCCAGCTTTTTTTTTGTTACAGTCCTTTGTACTCTCAGCTCTCTTTGTGATTTGAGCTACTCGCCTAGGTGTTTGCTGCCACTGGACAAACCACAACACCTTTTATTTCATGATACTGCAAAAATCAAAAGTAAATACAAATGCATAAGGTGGATAATTTTAACAGAATGATATGGCTCTGGGTGGGGGAACCAACATTATGCACCTCTGCAGATCTCATTTGACAGTGTTTACATATGGAATCAAAATGAAGTGATGTGTGTTGATGGGAGAATCACATAGGCTTTGGTGTAACACCTGCTTATGGACAGAGAATAGCAGCCAGCTGTGTATTAGGATAATGTGTCTTTTAAAAAGTAAGAGGTGAAGCATTTTACTCAAATTTTTAACAAAACAAAAGAGATGCTGCAACGGGAGTGCAAGTAATGTAATATCAAAGTCTGTGATTACATGAAAAAAACCCAGAAAAACTGGAGAGGCCTTAGAATGTCTGAAAATAGAGTTGGTTTCTCTAAACTTTCAAATGCAAACTGTATGCTTTCAATTGGTACAGACACGTACCACATCCTAAAGCATGCAAATGCTTTAGTTTGAGGGAAGTATCTGTACCAGTTCTTTAGATCCAAACAGTTTGAAGACGGTGACATGCACATACATCACAGGCATGTTCAGAACTTTTCTATTATATGACTATGCATATGCTGGCTACACAGTACCTCTGTCTTCATGTTGAGTATGCTCATGAAGGAAGCAGTGAGTTAAGTCTGAATTTTAAACAAGCTATCAGTTGTTGTTGTTGTTGTTTGTCTTTCGGCTTTTTCCTGGTAAGGGGTCGCCACAGCGGAACTCCGGTCTGCTAATGATTGGCAGTAGATTTTTTTACGAAACGCCGAGGTGCCAGCTTGACGCCCAACCTTCAATGAAGGCACGCCCATTTACGCATGCATGTCTTTCGAACACTACCCAACCACGGGGAGGACATGCAGACTCCACACAGAAGGCACTCCCAAGCCAAGCCGAGAATCGAATGGGAGAACCTCTTGCTGTGAGGTAACAACGCTACCGCTGTACCACCGCTGAATCTAAACAAGCTATCAGTACTTGTTTTTAATCATACCTTCCACCTTTACAGTAGTGTTAGTGCCATCAGTGACTCATAGGCTAATACTACTTCAGCTAATATAAGTGCAGTAGGCACTGATTTTGCAGCTTAGATGATTGCCCCTCAGTATTAGCCTAATTTACATTGGTCCACTTTGTGTCATTTGAATCCACACTGGTTCATCCTCCATCTGTGTATTTTTTACTGCCCTAATTCTCTTTACATGGAGTACCTTCAATCTTAGCATTTCACAGAAGCAGAGTGAATGCAGCCAGGTTCTGCTGTTCATATTACAATATTTTCAACAATAGCTGTCTTTCATATCAAGGCCGAGGAACCGCTTGCCTCTACCAGACCTGTTCCTCTAATCTTTCAGGCTTTCAGTGACAATCTTGATGCTTCCTGCCACAACTACTGACTAATAAGGCACACTTTAAAATGTGTGCATAAAAGCACAATGTGGAGTTGGTGCAGAGTGTTAAAGATGTGAGTTGTAGTTCCTGTGGTACAGAGATTGATTCCCTCACCCCTCATTTACCTACTGTCTGAGCTTGAGCAAGTCACTTAACCAGACACTACTTGGGGGCTACTGGGAATTTAGGCTAGGCTCTTCAATGTCACCTTGGACTGCAAGCCTAGTAACTACCTATGTACCACAGCACAACAAAGCACACACAAGGCACAAGATCATCAAGCCAGTAAGGATCTTAAAAGCAGCCTGCTTCTTTGTCATGAGTCCTTTTCTTCTACTATCTAGTAGTAACAACTACTCCGTGGTTTTCCATGCAGGCTGTTTTTAAGATCCTTACTGGCTAGAGGGTGTTGGTTGTGCAGTATGTAGCACTGGTTGGTCTGCATTGCAGTAAGTGTTCAGGTTTCTGAAGAAGTTGACTTGTATTACATTCAAGGACAAAAGTGCTTAAACCCATTTCCCATATTAAACATTTTTATGTGTGATTCATGTGCTTTTTGATTTTTCTCTATGTGCCATCATCCAATATTTGCTTTGTTGTGGTAATTACTGACCAATCTGTCCAGTTAAATAAGCCACTTGAGCCCTCCTTAACATTATGACCGTCCGATAAAAGGCTTGGAAGAAGTAAACTGTAGGCAAGATATAGGGTGTCCTTGCAATACTATGAACAAATCTTATAAGGAGTAGATGATAGAGGACTTTCCTCCCTACCTTATCACCAGAAGATCCCATATCTTACAGATCTTAACACGTGGCGGACAGAATCATAGCCTTCTGTCTTTGTCTTTGTTCCCAAAAGAAAACATCTGAAATCCTGCAAGATAGCAAAGTGGTCCTTCTTAGTGATCCCACTCCTAGTGTACACCATTCAGGACATGGCTAATAATGTGTGGATACACCCTGAAATTATGACCTCTTTCCTAAGGAGAGGTCTGTGGTGAAGATTCCTAAGTTTGTCATTTCTGGCTCAGCAGTGACTCTGAAGGAGTTATATTTCTCAGTTTCCAGCTCCCCACCCCCAGAATGGGAATCACAGGGATTCAGGACACTGATGAAATCACAGCTATTCAGGAGACTGATGAAGGATGTTATCCATGAGGGCATTAATGTAACACAGACTATGTACTTTCAGTGAGACTTTCTAGACAGAGTATTGCTGTCTGGTAGAGGAGACAGACAGCAGCGACCTTGAGAGAATTAAGGTATAGACCTTCACCACCTTACACCACTAGCAAACCGCTCATCTAAGTGGCATAATGTACAGCAAAACGGTCTGCTAGAAATATTATCTAGCTTAGATATGCAGTAGCTGTCCTGACTTTTTCTAACCCCCTCTTGGAAAGGATGTCAAAACGCACTTTATGGAACCTGTACTGTTTGGTGTGGAAACTGATGACTTGTTAAAATCAGTGAAGGAGAAGGGGCAAATCCTTGCTGTAACAGTGTAGAAAATTCACTCTTAACAGTGCTGCTTTATAACAGAGTAGTCAGCTGAGATCATGATTCCACTGAAACCCTCAGACCCAAAGGCAAGGTTCTCTTGAGCATAACATTTTTTATATGGTGGATTCCAGCAAGGGGTTGGTTTAGAGGCTGAGGTGCTTGGAGCTTTTAAGTTAGTTGCAGGTGGATAGCAGCAATCCTGACTCCCATCCTGGCTATCTGTGGATGGAAGTGGTCAAGGATTAAATGCTTCCTTGTTATGCTGGGCTGATTAATCAGCATTACTGCTGATGCACTGGTATAGTACATGATAATTACAGCCATCCCATAAAATTCTCTGCTCCTTCCATCTTCCATTGCCAGATGTCCTCCTGGATAGAAAATGACAACAAGGAAGGAGATTCAGTTTCTCCTCAAGAAAAGTCCTGTCCAGAGGGCCAGCAAAACCACCATTCTCTTAATTTCAAAGATTGCATAGGATGTTAGACCCATCATTGACTTTTTAATTCATTTTTCCTACACAGGCATATTCAATAGAAACTACAAGCTGCTGTGTTGTGTAGATGAGCTTACTCATCTGAATAAGAGCATTCCCTTAATTTCTGTGATGAGTTTGCTTATCTACAACTTACTCTGTCCATTTTGAATACTCACCAAAAAGTTGCATACTATCTGTATCTTACTTAATATGTAGTCTATAATTATATATAAAAATGTATGTTCACATTTGAAACATAAAAGCTGTTAAACTGATCCTGTCTGCCTTCACTATACATGTGTGCCTCCAGCATCCCCAGGCAGTGCCCCCCAACAGAATTTTACGGTAAGGGCTTGATTTGAGTTTAGCCTGACCTATGGTTTCTCTGTATTGCAAATTTGTAGATCCTGCCTAGCTGGGAAACCATATTGGTTATTTAAATGTTTGCTGGTTGCATTCTCTTAAGGCACATTTTCTGCATTCATTCCTAGTTTGGATTAAGTGCTGCATGATTTTTCAGCCATTCACACCTCTGCTTCTTAATGTGGCATGTAAACACCTCCATGCAGGTATAGGAGAGAGGTAATTTCCAGTGCCCACACCAATGTTTATTTGGATGTGTAAAAACAGTCAATGTCCCTGGTACTTATTTATCACAAACAGACTGGCTTCTACCAATGTTTCTGGATGAGAGTGAAAAGAAAGACTGAACTATGAACCAACCTTCAGTGTGCTAAGAGAAGGGAAAACACACACCAGTTGGGATTTAGACATATGTCATGTAAGTCTGAAATCCCATAATATCCTTTTCAGTGCTCTGCACTAATGATGGATGCAACAGTCCATGGCACTCTGTAAATAACCATATAAGCCATCAATCCACTTATAACCTCTGCATGTGTTTTTTTCCTTGTTCCTCCTACGTCTACCAAGTTTGATAAACAAGTATCTCCACAAATAAAAATGTATGAAATGATTAGGTTATTGCTTTCCATTAGTTTTATTAACGAAAGTTCTAACTCTTGCTTCATCTTTCTGTTCAAGAATGAAAGTGCCAACTCAACCCCTGTTGAAATACTGACACATTGCTAATTCTTGTAAGACTGAAATAAAAATACAGGAGAAGAGTGACTATCAAACATTACTCTCCTTTAAACGTTTTTTTTTTTTTTTTGCGGGGGGAGGTACCTCTCTTACTTCCCCTGAATTTATATCTACCAACTTCAAGATCATCATATCACAGAGAAAAGGGAATATTCCAAGAAATGGAGATTATGGATTTAGTATATAAAATTCCTGATTTTCAACCTATTATGGATTTAGTATATAAAATTCCTGATTTTCAACCATTCGCTCTCAATATTTTGAGAATCAGCAATATGGGTCTTGAGATTTTGATTGGTTACCTGAAAAACTCAAATGTGTGTGACTTTTACAACTGGTATGGTCAAAGCAATGACTTTGACGTGTTGAATCTCTCTGAATTCTCTGGTAATTGATTTTCATTATCCATTTCTTTTAGAATTCTTTATTCATTTGCAATAGAAAATGGATTCCTTAAATGAGCATGCTGTTAATGATTTGCTAAAGGAGAAGTATCTTGTACAGTGTACTAAATGCTATGTATATTTAAAGGTAGCATCTTATAACACTGGTGATCTCTGTTCCTCATGTCAAAAGTTGGATGATTTGCTTACTATTATTAGTAGTAAATCTAGACTTACTGATGACGATTGCACTCATGCAGTTGGCATAGCTTGGAGATCTGTTCTTATATATATTAACAGGATTGATGAGATAAAGTTAGGCAAAAGTAATTCCAATACAGACTGCATTTCTGTGAACTGCTGGAATGCTGATAGATTTGCTGTGAGCTGCAGAACTGGAATCTATTCCAAACTGAGAAGTACACTTTTTGCAACTTAATTTGCACTGTGCTGTATTTATACGCTTGCCTATTATTTATAGTGGTGCTGTATTGTTTCTGTCTCTTGTTGTCTCCACTGTGTTTCGCCCATCCACCCTCCCTGTTCCTGTCTTGGTGGCTTTGAAACTGCCCGTTCCTCTTGTAAGTTTGTATTTAGATACTCCATCTGGGCCTATCTCATTTGCTCACTCAACTGAGTGCAGTGAGATCATATTATGATTTTAGGCACTCCTACTGTGTTCAACGAGAGCATTTGAGAAGGACAACCCCTGTAGCCTCTTAATCCTGCTGTGTTCCCTCCCTCAAAAAAAAAAAAAAAAAAAAAATATATATATATATATATATATATAAATATAAATATATATGAATATATGTATATATAAATATATATATATATATATATATATATATATATATATATATATATATATATGTGTGTATATATATGTATATATACATATATACACATATATATATATATATATATATATATATATATATATACATATATATATATATATATATATACATATATATGTGTGTATATATATATATATATATATATATATATATATATATATTTATATATATATTCAGCTGTTCTTACTGTAACTGTCTTACTTGCTGTTCTGCGTGCTGTTATATGTTCAGTCGCTCTTACTCTGCACTTATTACTGCTGGTCAGTAGCCTTATAATTTAAATGCCTTTCGCACTTTTTTTAGTCATTTGGTAATTTAATTGCATTTAATTAAACTGTATTTGCCATAATATTGATGCACGTGTGCTAGCCTGCACTGCATTTGAATTGTATTTACTGCTGTTTTAGCTGCTTTTCTGTAAAAAAAAATAAATAAAAAATTCCTAACTTGTTTCCTGTCTTTCCTGTAACTTGTCTGGTCCAGGTGCAGACTTGCTGTGTCCAGGACTGTTTGTGGGCTCCTGAGCCCCCAGGCCTTTCTGTGTTGGAGGGAAGCCTTCTAGCTTATCAGTGGGAGTGGTAAGCACTAGGTAGCCTATCTACCACAGGAGGAGAGGTTTCTGGCCCAGAAATTATAGTTTATTGGCCGTTTGGGAAGCTCTTCCATCTCTTTCAACCTTCTGATTCAAAAGCCTGTGTTTGTGCTTGTTTCCTGCCTTTCCTGTTACTAGTCTAGTCCAGGTACAGATTTGCTATATCCAGGACTCTTTGTAAGCTTCTGAGCCCCCCCAAGCCTTTCTGTGTTGGAGTGAAGCCTTCTAGCTTATCAGTGGGAGTGGTAAGCATCAGGTAGCCTATCTACCATGGGAAGAGTGGGTTTTGGCCCATAAATTGTAGTTTATTAGCCGTTTAGGCATTTTTCCATCTCTTTCAACTTGCTGGCTTAAAAGCCTGCATTTGCGCTTGTTCCCCACCTTTCCTGTAACTAGTCTAGTCCAGGTACCTATTTGCTGTATCCAAGACTCTTTGTAAGCTTCTGAGCCTTCCAAGCCTCTCTGTGTTGGAGGAAAGCATTCTAGCTTATCAGTGGGAGTGGTAAGCATTAGGTAGCCTATCTACTACAAGAGGAGTGGTTCCTGGCCCAGAAATTGTAGCTACTGGCCGTTTGGGCAGTTTTTTCCCATATGTTTCAATTTTCTGATTTAAAAGCCACACTTGCGCTGTTTCCCAACTTTCCTGTTACTAGCCTAGTCCAGATACAGAGTTGCTGTATCCAGGACTGTTGGTAAGCTTCTGAGCCCCACAAGCCTTTCTGTGTTGGAGGGAAGCCTTCTAGCTTATCAGTGGGAGTGGTAAGTACTAGGTAGCCTGTCTACCACAAGAGGAGTGGTTCTGGCCCAGAAATTGTAGTTTATTGGCCATTTGGGCAGCTTTTTCCATCTCTCTCAACTTTCTGGTTTTAAAGCCCATGTTTGTGCTTGATCCCCACCTTTCCTGTAACTAGTCTAGTCCAGGTACAGATTTGCTGTATCCAGGACTGTTTGTAAGCTTCTGAGCCCACCAAGCCTTTGTGTTGGATTGCAGCCTTCTAGCTTATCAGTGGGAGTGGTAAGTACTAGGTAGCCTGTCTACCACAAGAGGAGTGGTTCTTGGCCCAGGAATTGTAGTTTATTGATCATTCAGGAAGTTGTCCATCTCTTTCAACTTTCTGGTTTAAAAGACCACATCTGCGCTTGTTTCCCATCTTTCCTGTAACTAACCTACTGGAAAGCACTAGAAAGCCTTAAACTGATACAAGCCTTCTAGCTTAAAAGAGAGACTTTGGAGTGATTGAGTATCAGTTTTCTGTATTTTATTGCTGTACTTAACTGTTTTCCGCCTAAACGCTGATTTTTCCAGCACTTATTGTGATTTAAAAGCTTGCTTTTTTCACATATTGTACTTATTTGACTGCCTGCACTTTTAAAAAGTTGTTTTTTGTTGAAATAAATTGCTTAACTGTTGTAGGCTACACACTAAAGTGCGATAGCCTTTTCTGATCGCTTGTAGTCCTTTAAAGCTGTTTTAAGTGTACTTTTTACTGTTTTGCCTTAACGTTTCAAAAAAAAAATTATTTTTTCCCGCCTTTCTAAGCTAGTATAGTCCAGTTTTCAGGCTAGTGCTGAATTCAGGGCTGTGTTACAAGTTTCTGAGTTGCCCATACCTTACTTGGATAGAGGGAAGTTTCTCTGTTCACCTGTGAGAGAGGGGAACTTTGGGCAGTCATCTGTCCCTGGAGGAGTGGTTCCAGCCCAGAAGTTAGTAGTTTAAAAACCATGTTTGCACGGTTTTGTGCGCCGGGCAGCACTGGTTAGCTAGGGTTAAATTATTCCCAGCTCCACTAAGTCTCCTCTTCAGTTTTTCACTTCAAACTAGTCTAACTCTCAACCTAAACACTCAAAAAGCATCCTACAGTCCAGCACTTGCTCAGACCTAATAGCAAGCACTAATATACCCCGACACTTGACTGCCCAGCAGGGTAAGGCTCTTTATCCACCCCTCACCAACCAAACGACTAAGCAGCTCACCCTACTATTCAGGCATGACCAAGGGGCAACTTTAGGTGTACTCTCCAGTCCAGCTGGTGGATCTGGGTATCCTGAGGCAATGTTACATCTGCCTCATGTACACAGACAGTCCTCTCCTCCTACCACAAAACACTAACATATGCGAGAGATGCAGTTATACAGCCAAACTGGAGTCTAAGGTCTCTCCACCCAAGACTGGAACAGACAGTCATGAGGAGAAGGTTAACACTTGCACCACACCTCCAACCTCACACAGACCTACTAAACCAGCACTGACAAAAAATACATATAAATACACAAAATCATACTCGGAGGCTCTAAATAAAAACCTGCAAAAGCATCAGAGAGCTCCAAAGCAGACACCCACAAAACCTGCACCTCCCGTCACAAACCAGACAACACATAAAACACAAAATCAATGTGCCGCACAATCACAGCCCTTAAGGCAACATAACATACCTAACACACTAGTAATAGGTGACAATAGTCAGGCACATTGATGCCCCACTCACTAAGCTGGACAAGGAGAAGGTTACTGTTAGCTGCCTATCGGAAGCCAGAATCCACCACATAACACAAGCACTCAAGTCACTCCAGAACAAGTACAAATATGACTCTGTCATTGTTCATGTTGGTGTGAATGACCTGAGATGTACCTCCCTGGACTACATGAAAAGAGACATGGAAGAGCTCTCTGATCATGTAGCCCAGGCGGGTATGACCCTGACCCTGAGTAGCATCCTGCCCTCACCAAGAAGGATACCTCAGTATAAAGAAAAAATGATCAATTTCAACAATTGGCTAAGCTTCTGGTGTCATTCAAAGGGGATCCAGTGTCTGTCAGCCTGGGATGACATGCTCAACAAGCCGCATTGCTTTGCAAGAGATGGTTTGCACCTGTCATCCCTTGGCTTTCGAATACTGGCCAAGGCTCTTGCTGCCCCCATAGTGCCTTTTTTTAGGCAAGGCTCAAAATTCAAACCCACCACTGTAAACAGCACAAGTAAAAAAATGAGGTTTATGCTACTCAAAGCCAGGAGTTTAAATCTCAAAATGCATGTGCTCGAAGCACTTCTAAGAATGGAGAACTTTGACATCTGTGCAGTAACTGAAACCTGGTTCAAGGCTTCAGAGAGCACTCCAGCACTACTGGGCTACAACTCATACCACACATTTTGGCCACAGAACATGGACCGAAACACAAAAGGAGGGGGTGTATCCATATTGATCAAGGATACCCACACCTCCAGGTTAGTGGCGCAGCATGATACCTTTGAGATTATCCATGTGCAACTAACATCGGGCAAATCTGCAATGCAAATTGTGGCCTGCTACAGATCACCCTCCATGACCCAGGACCACCACTCCGCCTTTCTGGAGACACTGGAAAACATGAAGGTCCTACCGAACACCCTGATAATGGACAATTTCCATTACCCTACCATTAACTGGGAAAACTACTTGAGTACAAACTCCCAGGCTCAGCACTTTCTGGAATTTATCAACTCAAATGTCCTGGATCAGCTGGTAAACTCCCCTAGCAGAGGCCACAACATATTGGACCTGGTCATCACCAACATGGGCGACAGGTGTTCCATACCGGAGGTCAACCTGTCACTGGTTAGATCAGACCATAAACTAATCACCCTGGATGTCCACACCCCACCACCAACCCCAACCAAGGAAACCACAGTGGAAAACTTTTCTAAAGCAAACTTCACCTTACTTAAGGCAGAGGTGGTAAGTTTCACAGCCCCCATGCTAAAGGATAACACTGCCCAAGATGCAGAATCCTTTACAATTGCACTCTATGAGCAGCTACAAGGATCGTGCCATCCCTAGCAAAACCAAGACTCACTCCCCTAAGAGAAGGAAACCAGCCTGGTGGACCTCTGCCATAAACAGGTTATACAACAGAAGGAGGAAACTAGTTCAGAAAAAAAACAAATCCCAAGAAGGAAAGACATCCCTGATCAGTATCAGTAAGAAACTAAGGTCCCTCATAAAATCATCCAAGGCTAACTTCAAAAGAAAAATAGCCAAGGATTCAAAAGATAACCACAAAGCCTTCTTTAGCTATGTCAAGAATCTAAGTGGCAACTCGCAGATATGCTCTGAGCTAGTGCAAAATAGCACAAAATATACTGAACCTACTGATATTGCCAACATCCTGGCAGATAGATTCAGTGCAAACTTCACCTCCCTCTCACCTTCAAAAGGGCCCACAACAATACCGGAAAAGTGTAGTGTCCCGGAAATCACAGAAGCACAGGTGAAAACAGCCCTTTCAAAAGCCAAAACACAGCATCAATGGGGCCAGATGGTGTCCCAGGCTGCGTCTTGCCTGAACTACAGAACAAACTAACCCCCCACCTAAACACGCTGTTCAACCTCAGCCTCTCCACAGGCTACGTGCCCATAGGATGGCACACAGCAATGGTTATTCTGCTCCACAAAGGAGGGGCCTCAACTGACCCTGGTAACTATCGCCCCATAAGCCTGACTAGCCTGGTCTGCAAGGCTATGGAGCGCATCATCATGGAACTCATTAACAAAGACATTGGGAACCTCCAAACACTTGACCCAACCCAGTTTGGCTTTGTTAAGGGCAGATCATGCCTACTAAACCTGGTTGACTTCTTCGAGACAGTCATCAAGGCCATAGACAAGGAAAAGGTGGTTCACACAGCCTACCTTAAACTTTCCCAGGTGTTCGACACCATTCCTCACTCGGGTATTATAGAAAAACTCACCAGCCTGAACATAAGCCCCTACGTCACAAAATGGGTTGCCAACCGGCTTACAGACAGAACTCACATGGTAAGAATAGTGGGCTCCAGGTCCGACTCTAAACCAGTCACAAGTGGTGTCCCGCAAGGCTCGGTTCTGGGACCCCTACTGTTCAGCATATATTTCTCAGAAGTACAGGTAAACAAAGGAGGACTATGGCTAACCAAGTTCGCTGATGACTGCAAACTGGGAGCCATAATTGACTCTCCGGCTGACACGGACATCCTTCAAAAAGGCCTTACTGAGACAGGCACCTGATGTCAAAGTCATGGCTTCAAGCTAAATGCCAAAAAATGCATAGTCATCCCATTTGGGAAAAACAAAACACCCACGAATTACCACATACGAGGCAGCCCCCTTAATACAGAAGAGATAATAAGAGATCAGGGGACCCAGGTAGATAGTAATCTCTCCTTTGACAATCATATTGCCAAAGTAGTTAGGAAATCCTTCTATGTGGCCCATCTAATTACTAAGGGGTTCACATCTAGAAATAAAGAGGTTATAGTGCCCCTCTACTCGTCACTCATCAGACCCATCATAGAGTACAATGCCCCATTTGGGATGTACCTCACAAGACACTTCCAACAGCTGGAAAGACCACAAAAGCACCTCACCAAGAGGATTACTGGCCTCAAACATATGTCCTATGCAGCCCGACTGAAAAAACTCCGGCTGTACTCAGTGGCATATCGCTTACTCAGAGGTGATCTTTGCCTGACTTACAAAGCCATGTCCAACTCAGAATTGATGGACATGTTCCACCTAAAGAAATCCAAGTCACTGCGAGCCACGCAGTCTAGTGAGCTAAACCTTGCCACAACAATAAATAGAACATGCTGGAGGGATAGATTCCTGTCACAGAGACTCCCCATGCTTTGGAACAAAATTCCTAACTACATTAGGCAGAGCCCCTCACTAACACTCTTCAAGAGAAGCCTTGACGAGTGGATGGGTAACAGAACATACACCCCTGGGATCACTTCATTGGCTTTGCTTGATAGATGCTCAGTTAATTAATCAATGGGGTGGCAAAAGACAACACACTCTGGCTAGGCTTATAAATGCCCTCAGGCAGATAGCCTAGTACCTACCTATGAACCTATGAACCTAAGAGCAAATAAACACATTTAGGAAAGGAAGTGTCTATTGTCAGTAAAGATCACTCAACTCTTGAACAAGATAATACCAGTAACAGCTTTGGAATTATGGATACACGTATTCAGCAAAATGAGGATTCAGAGCATATAGAAGAAAATAATAAAGGGATGAAGTTCACAACAAATAAGAAGGAAGAGCAATAAACTGATCAATGTCTATAAAGCAAATAGAATACACACCAAAAAGGACACTGCTTTGTTATGTAACCCAGAGATTACAGGTTATGACAATATTTTTCTACCAAAAATCCTTCAACCTACAGACCAAAACATCATTTTTTCAAAAGAGATTGTAGAGAAAAGAGTCAAGAGGCAGGTGAAAAAGGAAGAAATCAAAACTGAATGTAGAAGGACTGAAGAACATTACAAAAGATCTTCACAAGGACTAAATGACGTAGTATGGAACTTATAGCCCTCTTAGCATAGCTTGTACAGGTGTTAGGACATATTTTTTCACAAATCACATATAGAAAGGAGAGAGGACATATTTTTTCACAAATCACATACAGAAAGGAGAGTCAGGTCACCCTGAATGATTTTTTTTTTGGGGGGTAAGTGCATACATGAAAAAAAAATCCTATTTTAAAAAATGGAAATGTGCGGGGGCATCTGAGCCTAATTTTGGGCACACATGCTTAGACAAGTTGGCATGCACTTGTCAAGATCAAGGAAGAGATTTTTTGCAGCAGATATTTCGCATTATTTGACAAACACTAGGCGGGATTTTTGCCAGGTTAAAAATTTAACAGTACCTCTGATGGTTGTTAATACTAGCAGCATTAATGATAAAAATTTTTTTATTGCAAAATTTGCTGTGTTTCCATAAGACTAATGTTGTTAATTGTTTGTGAAACATGGTTAAAGAACAATGACTGGAAACCAGCTCTGTCAAGCTATAAATGTTTTTACTGTAACAGACATCCCAACAAAAAATTAGGTTGAAGTGTTATGATAGGGATTAAAGATTATTATGAGGACCTGTGATTATTACATGTTTAATGCTAACACCAATACTGTGTCTTGTATAACTGTGACAATAATGACAACCCTGGGACATATAATAATTGTTGGAGTGCATAAACCACTAAAGTCAAGTGCTTATGACTTAGAGGAGTTCATACATTTCTCGCAGGAAATACAAGAGGAAGTATAATAGACGTTGGGGGACTTAATTTTACCAGAAACAGACTGGAATAATATTGATTCAACATTAGTAAGAAAATTATTCACAGTGTATTTTCAGGGACAGCAACTGCTTCAGATTGTAAAAAAGTCTACCAGGGAATGAAATATAATATACACTGTTTGTGTTCCTAAAGAAATTACTGTTATTTCATGTCTGTTGATATGCAGTGATCATGGAGTTATAAAGGTTAATTTGTTGATACATAATTCTTCCAAATTGAAATCTAAACCAGTGCACAGTAGATAAATAGCAGATTATATGGAAGCACGACAGTTACTATGTAAAACTAACTGTAGTGATGTTAGTGGAAAAACTACAGAAGGAATGTGGAAAGTTTTGAAAGAGGAATTGTTTGAATGCAAAAAAATGTTTAACAACAGGATGTAGGCACTTAACTTCAGGAGGATATACTTCCATAAGAACAAGATATTTGTTAAAGGTGAGACACTAAAAATATATAACAAATGGAAAATAGGTCAAACTGCGACTTTGAAAATTGAAATAAACAAGATGGACAGACAAATTAAACATAGTGTGAGACAAAATCAAGAAAAATTTGAAGAGACTTTTATTATATAAAGATATTGATCATAATAAGAAACCATTTTATAGAAACATAAGATGTGGTAGGAGTAAAGACATGCAAACTGATAAACTGTATATAGATTGTAAAATGTATTCTCAGACACAACAGGTTATAGATATATTTACAAAATCTTATGAAAACCAGATTGGCTCCACAAAGGGGATGATAAATTGTCCTAGTGACATCCAGGGGAAACTCAGATACTGAAATCAAATTAGATTATATTGAAAAAGAACTATGCAAAGTGGATGCAATCAAAGCAGAGGGAGGCAATGGAGTTAGTAATAATGACCTGAGAATACTTTCGAATGAACTTACAGTACCATTATATTTGTTATTTACTATGTCATATAAATATGGGGAGATTCCTAAAGAAACAAACCACAGGATACAGGCAATAAGAGCTGCAGAATCCACACCAAAAGAGGATTCCAGCCTAACAATAAAGTAGCAGGTACGCCAGGAACTCCACAATCACTTTTAGTTTATTGCAACAGAAACAAGCGTAAATATAAGTGCTTTTGTCCCACATAATAATAGGAACTTCATCAGATACAAACAAAATACAGAAATGCATTCTTTTAACCACTTTTTAACATGATGTCATTTCCTGTTCTGGTCAAATGCATTCAATTAAGGCATAAAGCAACACAGGAATAATAAAGAAGAAACAAATGCAGCCGTAATACATAAAATTAAGTGAATTACTGGAGCCACAGATGTGAACATCCCCAAATAAAACTAAACTGGAATAAATTGTAGAATACTGTTATGTAACAATGTAAATATATAAAGTGTATAAAAACACTATCTAAATTACATATATAAAAACTATCCTAAATGGATAAACAATGGTTATAAAATAGACCAAGAATTACATAATGAGCTTATGGAATCAATCCAATAGCAAAACAATAACTCCCAATCATCATAACACCTATAAAAATGTACAAAAATATGTGGAATAAAGCCCCGAATTCCACTCAGAATTTGAACTGTCAAACTGATGATATTCCGGTTGGGAATAATTGTAATTCCATGGAACTTGTAGTTATTAACTACAACTCTAGCTTTTCTACACCTTTTTCATGTGATGCACAATGCATAAGGGACATTCTCAATAAAAATTGGAAGTTACTTAATCATGAGAGGAACCTCTTTAACATTCTGGGTGAGAAACCTTTGTGTATTTTTAAAA
Source organism: Protopterus annectens (assembly GCF_019279795.1). Lineage (NCBI taxonomy): Eukaryota > Metazoa > Chordata > Ceratodontiformes > Protopteridae > Protopterus > Protopterus annectens. The sequence goes on from NC_056739.1 coordinate 841,692,918, forward strand.
AGGGACAGAATTTAAAGAACATGTTTGAACACACATCTAGACAATCCAGATATGGACATATGTTTAAGTGTGGAACTTGTAAATTTTGCTCACATATTTTGAAAACAAATATTTACAGAATTAATAACGTCATGGTTAGAATCCCAGGTAGATGCAGTTGTTTTACAGAGTGGGTAGTCTACTGTCCTATTTGTTAAAACTGTCCATGTTTTTACGTTGTTAAAACCGAATGTAAACTTGAGATCAGGATTAGCGAACACTTGAGAGATATTAAGGATCAGAGTGAAATTAATACTCTTGCCAAGCACATTAGAGATTTTCACAACCATAAATTTAAATTTACTGTCTTGGAAGTACAAGAAAAACATGATGGGGGGCACATGGCCCTACCTCCTTGAGAAGGCAGAACTAACCTGGCAGTTATGACTCGATGCTCTACATTGGCCAGGTTTGAATGACAGCCTGTCCATTAGTTGTTTATTAAAACTTAAACCACTCAACAGATTAATTTTTATGTTAATGAATTTTAACTTTATTCCACATATTTTTGTACATTTTATATGTTATAGTTAGGAGGTTTTTATTTTCGCTAATGCATTGATTCCATAAGCTCATTATGTAATTCTTGGTCTATTTTATAACCATTGTTTATCCATTTAGGTTAGTTTTTATATATGTAATTTAGATAGTGTATTTATACACTTTATATATTTACATTGTTACATAACAGTATTCTACAACTTATTCCAGTTTAGTTTTATTTGGGGATGTTCACATCTGTGGCTACAGCAATTCACTTAATTTTATGTATTACTGCTGCATTTGTTTATTTCTTTTTTTTTATTCCTGTGTTGCTTTATGCCTCAATTGAATGCATTTGACCAGAACAGGAAATTATATCACATTAAAAAGTAGTTAAAAGAATGCATTTCTGTATTTTGTTTGTATCTGATGAAGTTCCTATTATTATTTGGGATGAAAGCGCTTATATTTACACTTGTTTTTGTTGCGATAAACTAAAAGTGATTGTGGAGTTCCTGGCGTACCTACTACTTTATTGTTTGACTGGAATCCTCTTTTGGTGTGGATTCCATGGCTTTTATTGCCTGCATCCTGTGGTTTGTGAATTTTTCTTCCTGCTTGTGGTTTTATTCACTTTTTGGATTATTATCTGTTTTGGTTGCAAAGGATAGAGGCGGAGCAAGCAAGTGGTGCACTGAACACAATGGCGAGCAACGGAAATGGTTCTACATCCATTGAGTCTACTGATGAGCTTACTTTACTTATACAGCAGCTAAATCAGCAAATGGCTTGTTTTGAGCAGATTTCGCTGACGCAGATGCCCTTACATCCCACCCCAAGCACTTCCACACAGCATATACAAACGGTGGGCACTTTTCAACCAACTGTGCATCTTAACTGCAATGTTATCAGGAATTTGGACTCAAGACTGGATGCTAGCAACACGGAGGTTAGTAACATGCTTACAGAACCTGTTTTAAACAGCAATAACCCTAACCAATGGAATGATGTTGTTTTAACTGACTGGCTTAAAGACAGTACTGTTTTTTCACAGAATCCAGCCATTAATATCAGTTCCTTGAATGACCGGCTTTCTGCTTTAGAGCGTTTATTGCTTAAAATAAAAAAACTTCAAATGGACAATGCATACTTTAAAGAATGCATAAGACTAGAGGTTGTACCAAAGGGTTTGCGCATTTGGCGTTACCCTACAGGCCTCATTCCAGGTTCAAGCTTTCACAAGGAACTTAGTTTATCTGATAAGTTTAGACTTGAATATATGGGCATGGCTATTAAACATAACCAAGAAGAAATTGATAAACTAAGCCATGAGGTGTCTGTCTTTGATAAACAGATTGTTAGTGACTCAGCCTTCAACAATAATAAATTTGAATATAATCATATTTTTTGCTCAATTGAGGAGCAAATTGTTTCTATTAAAACAGAAAGGTTAAAAAGTTGGCTAGAGATGAAAGGGACTATGCCAATCATGTGGCATATCCTCCCCCCACCCTCACAGGAATGGCATATGAATAGGCCCCAAGATCAGGACAATGTACCATCTCATGATATTAATACTGAATTTGAGCAGGAATGTATGGAGGAACATTTTTTAGGGGAAGAAAATTTCCCACAGCTAAAAAGGTTGGAGTGCCTTATGAACCAAAGGGGTACCAACTACAATCCTCAGATGAGACAACAACAATTTTCTCATCAGAGCGGCAACGGCCAAATGAACAGAGAGGGGGTACAAGAACTCATGGAGGGGGTGGAAATGATGCTTGTTAGAGTTGTACCACAGTTTATTGTGGACAATGAATCCAATGTTCAGACTTCTCTTGTGCATATTGATTTCAATAGCACTGGTGATTTTAAAGTTTATAATTTTTCTGATGTAGTACTAAATGTTACGACATGTGACCTTTTGGCTAAAGGCTTTACCTTTATCCCCAGTCATCGTGCCAATGTTGTTAACACTTTATTGGATCTTAAACTATATGTTAGAAAATTAAATTTAATGTTTCAGGGTGGGAACATGTATTTGAACCATTTAAATTTCCAATTCATACACTCCCCCATTCACCCTGCCCTGGCTTCCTTTGAAAGAATCTGTGAATTAGACATAAGAAACTTATGCTATAAAACCAGAAGTAAGAATCTTACCATGAATTTAACTAGGGATGAAGAAAATGAGTTAGAAAGGTTGAAATAAATGCATGGTATTAGAATAATGAAACCGGACAAGGGGGGTGGGGTTGTTATTATGAGAACTGATGATTATATTTCAAAAATAAAGACTATTTTGAACACTGAAACGTATTGCAAGAGTTCTTTGAACAAACTTAATGGTTCATACAGGAAAATTAATGGATTCCTACAGGACCTGTTTATTGAGGGGTCCATTACTATTCATGAATTACATTACTTGTTGGTTGAATTTCCTATTTACACCAACCATCTTTGGACTACCGAAGCTCCATAAAAACATCCAAGTGCCCCTCATGCGCCCAATTGTGGATGCTAGGGGTTCAGTCACCCACCCTCTTGTGAAATTTCTGGATGTTTGGTTAAAGCATTTTTTATATGAGGAAACTCATTTATGTATTTATCCGTGGGATTTTCTCAGTAAAATAAACAATATTAGTTTCAACCCAGATTTTCTATTTATTACAATAGATGTGGTTGATCTATATTCTGTAATCCCACACACACATTAGGGGTTGAATGGTTTTGTGATTATCTCCATTTAAAAGGGGTTGCACATGAGGGCATAAATGTTTATGAACAGTTATTAGACATGGTTCTTAGGAATAATTATATCCTGTTTGACAATGAGGCACTCCTCAGTATGGAGAAAATCGATATATGTGCAGTAATAGAAACCTGGTTTAAGGCTCCAGAGAGCACACCAGCACTACCAGGTTACAACTCATACCATACATTTCGGCCACAGAACCCAAACCATAATACAAAAGGTGGGGGGCGTATCCATATTCATCAAGGATACCCACACCTCCAGGTTAGTGGCACAACTCGATGCGTCAGAGATTATCCACATGCAACTAACAATGGGCAAAACTGCAATTCAAATTGTAGCTTGCTATAGATCACCTACCATGTCCCAGGACCCCCATTCTGTGTTTCTGGAAACACTGGGAAACATAAAGGTCCTACCAAACACCCTAATATTGGGTGATTTCAATTACCCAAACATTAACTGGGAGAACTACTCAAGTACTAACTCCCTTGCCCAACTTTTCCTAGAATTTATACACTCAAATGCCCTGGTTCAACTGGTCAACACTCCCACCAGAGGTGACAACATATTGGACCTGGTCATCACCAACATGGGCGACCGGTGTTCCACACCAAAGGTCAACCCCTCGCTGGTTAGACGTGACCATAAAGAAATCACTTTGGATATCCATATTCCACCCCCATCCCTGGACAAGAAAGCCACCATGAAAAACTTTTCAAAAGCAAACTTCACGTTACCTAAGATCGAGGTGGAAAGTTTCAAAGCCCCCATGCTGAAGGATAACACTGTCCAAGCTGAAAAATCCTTTACTAATGCATTCTACGGGCAGCTACAAGAATGCATGGATCGTGCCATCCCAAGCAAAACCAAGACTCACTCCTCCAAGAAAAGGAAACCAGTCTGGTGGACTCCTGCCATAAACAAGCTATATAGTAGAAGGAGGAAACTAGTACAGAAAAGAGTAAAATCCCAAGAAGGGAAGACATCCCTGATCAATATCAGCAATAAACTACGATCCCTCATAAATCATCCAAGGCGAGCTTTGAAAGAAAAATTGCCAAGGACTCCAAAGATAACCACAAGGCATTCTTTAGCTATGTCAAGAATCTAAGTGTCAATGCTCAGATCTGCTCGGAGTTAGTGCAGAATGGCACAAAATACACTGAATAGACTGATATTGCCAACATCCTGGCAGACAGGTTCAGCGTAAACTTCACCCCATCTCACCCCCAAAAGGACCCATAACCATACCAGAAGAATGTAGAGTCCCTGAAATTACAGACACTCAGGTTAAAACAGCCCTCTCCAAAGCCAAAAACTCAGCATCAATGGGACTGGACAGTGTCCCAGACTGCATCCTACACGAGCTCAAAGACGAACTAACCCCTCACCTAAACACACTGTTCAACCTCAGCCTCTCCACAGGCTACATACCCATAGAGTGGCGCACAGCAATGGTTATCCCGCTCCACAAAGGTGGAGCCACAACAGACCCTGGGAACTATTGCCCTATAAGCCTGACTAGCTTGGCCTGCAAGGCGATGGAGCGCATCATCATGGAACTCATTAACAGAGACATTGGGAACCTCCAAACACTGGACCCTACCCAGTTTGGCTTTGTTAAGGGCAGATCATGCCTCCTAAACCTGGTGGACTTCTTTGAGACAGTTACCACGGCTATAGATGAGGGAAAGGTGGTACACACAGCCTACCAAGACCTCGCTAAGGCCTTTGACACCATTCCCCATTCTGGTATTATAGACAAGCTCACCAACCTGAACATAAACCCCTACATCACAAGATGGGTTGCCAACTGGCTCATGGACAGAACCCACATGGTGACAGTTGTGTGAGCTAGGTCCGTCTCAAAACCAGTTACAAGTGGTATTCCCCAGGGCTCAGTCCTAGGACCCCTCCGGTTCAGCATATACTTCTCAGAGGTACAGGCAAGCACAGGAGGACTATGGCTAAGTTCGCAGATGACTGTAAACTAGGGGCTATAACTGACTCTCCAGCTGACACAGACATCCTCCAAAAGGGTCTCACTGAGACGGATACCTGGTGTCAAAATCATAGCCTCAAGCTAAATGCCAAAAAGTGCATAGTCATCCCCTTTGGAAAAAACAAAGTACCCACAAACTACCACATAGGTGGCAGTCCCCTAAATACGGAAGACATAATAAGGGATCTGGGGACCCAAGTAGATAGTAATCTCACCTTTTATGATCACATTGCCAAAGTGGTTAGAAAATCCTTCTACATGGCCCACCTAATCACAAAAGGGTTTGCATCCAGATCAAAAGAGGTAATTGTGCCCCTCTACTCATCACTTATCAGACCCATCTTAGAGTACAATGCCACATTTGGGATGTACCTTACAAGACACCTGCAACAGCTGGCAAGACCACAGAAGAACCTCACCAAGAGGATCAATGGCCTCAAACAGATGCCCTATGCAGCTCGACTGAAGAAACTCCAGTTGTACTCGGTTGCATACCGCCTACTCAGAGGTGATCTCTGCCTGACATACAAGGCCATATCCAACCCAAAATTGGTGGACATGCTCCACCTAAAGAAAACCTTATCCCCTCGAGCCACATGCTCTAGGGATCTAAACCATACCACAACAATAAATAGGATGTGCTGGAGGGATAGATTCCTGTCCAGAGACTTCCCATGCTTTGGAACAAGATCCCAATCTACATTAGGCAGAGCTCCTCGCTAACACTCTTCAAAAGAAACCTTGACAAGTGGATGGGAAACAGACAGTTTACCTTGGGGATCACTTCAGTGGCTCTGCTGGACAGAGGCACAGGGAACTAATTTAAGGGGACGGCGAAAGCCAACACATTCTGGCTAGGCTTATAAATGCCTTTGGGCAGATAGCCTATTACCCACCTATGAACCTATGAATACTATTTACAATTGTAAAGTGTTGAGATGGGTTCTGCTTGCGGGGGTCTCTACGCAAACATTGTTATGCTTGAATGGGAGAAGAGATTTTTGAGGACATCTACTTTTTTCCCATTTTGTCACACTTACATGAGATATTTGGATGACATCTTTATTTTATGGGAAGGCCCTAAAGAACAAGTTTCTTAATTTTTAGATTACATCAATATGACCACCCCCTTTTTGAAGTTTACCCATAATGTTAACAACAAAGAGATGTCATACCTAGATGTGTTATTAAAAAAGGATATAGTAGAAGAAAGATTTGTGGCCAAAATATTTAGGAAGGCAACATTCCAACAGTTTCCTTCATTATAATAGCTGTCACCCCTTTACACAGAAACATGCTGTGGTAAAAGGACAATTTGTATGAGCAGCACGTATGATCACTGCATGGACAACCTTTATCAATGAGTGCCACAATCTGAAGGAAATGTTCCTTAAAAGAGGGTACCCCTTATAGTTAATTACAAACATTTTGTCTGAAGTGAGAACTAAAAGAATACAGGGCCATTTTTTTCCAATTCTGGGTACATCTAATTTGAGGCCCTCCAATACTACGTCAGTCACTGCAGAGATGGTGTCAGTAACAAATGCCCTGAATTCTAATCAGAATTTGAACTATCAAACTAATGATATTCCGGTTGGGAATAATTGTAATTCCACAGAACTTGTAGTTATTAACTACAACTCCAGCTTTTTTACACCTTTTTCATGTGATGCACAACACATAAGGGACATTCTCAAAAAAAATTGGAAGTTACTTAGTCATGAGAGGGACCTCTTTAACATTCTGGGTGAGACACCTTTGTGTATTTTTAAAAAGGGACAAAATTTAAAGAACATTTTTGAACACACATCTAGACAATCCAGATATGGACATATGTTTAAGTGTGGAACTTGTAAATTTTGCTCACATATTTTGGAAACTGATATGTGCAGAATTAACAATGTCATGGTTAGGATCCCAGGTAGATGCAGTTGTTTTACAGAGTGGGTAGTCTACTGTGCTATTTGTTCAAACTGTCCATGTTTTTATGTTGGTAAAACTGAATGTTAACTTAAGATCAGGATTAGTGAACACTTGAGAGATATTAGGGATCAGAGTGAAGTTAACGTTCTTGTCAAGCACATTAGAGATTTTCACAACCATAAATTTAAATTTATTGTCTTAGAGGCACAAGAAAAACATGACGGGGGGGGGGGGGCTGCATGGCCCTATCACCTTGAGAAGGCAGAACTAACCTGGCAGTTATGACTAGATGCTCTACATTGGCCAGGTTTGAATGACAGCCTGCCCATTAGTTGTTTATTAAAACTTAAAGCACTAAACAGATGAATTTTTATGTTACTGAATTTTAACTTTATTCCACATATTTGTCTACATTTTATACGTGTTATGATGGTTGGGAGTTATTGTTTTGCTAACGGATTGATTCCATAAGCTCATTATGTAATTCTTGGGCTATTTTATAACCATTGTTTATCCATTTAGGATAGTTTTTATATATGTAATTTAGATATTTATATATTTACATTGTTGCATAACAGTATTCTACAACTTATTCCAGTTTAGTTTTATTTGGGGATGTTCACATCTGTGGCTACAGTAATTCATTTAATTTTATTTATTACAGCTGCATTTGTTTGTTTCTTTTTTTTTTTTTATTCCTGTGTTGCTTTATGCCCTAATTGAATGCATTTGACCAGAACAGGAAATGAAATCATGTTAAAAAGTGGTTAAAAGAATGCATTTCTGTATTTTGTTTGTATCTGATGAAGTTCCTATTATTATTTGGGATGAAAGCGCTTATATTTACACTTGTTTCTGTTGCAATAAACTAAAACTGATTGTGGAGTTCCTGGCGTACCTGCTACTTTAATGTTTGGCTGGAATCCTCTTTTGGTGTGGATTCCGTGGCTCTTATTGCATGCATCCTGTGGTTTGTGACTTTTTCTTCCTGCTTGTGGTTTTATTCGCTTTTTGGTGATTCCTAAAGACTGGAAACATACTTGTTAAACCTGTCATTAAGGGAAAGGGGAGTAGAACAAATCCAGAGTCATAAGTTTACTTTCATGTTGTGGAAAAATAATGGAAAAGCTCATATTGGATAAATTATCGTCTGAATTGGAAAGGTTGGAACTTGAAACCATATATCAGCATGCATATGTTGTAAATAGATCTAATACTACCTGTAATATGATGTTCTATAACAATATAACAGTTATGAATGAAGCATTTTGCTGAATTGTAATTTATATAGATATAACTTCAGCATTTTATAGGGTCATACACAAAACACTAATCAATAAATGAGAGCAACTAGTTATTAATGTACTTTTGATAAGATGAATAGTTGCATGGCTTACAAATAAAACATGATGAGTTTCATACAGCCATTAGGTGAAATTCAAAGTTACAGTCAGGGTATCCCACAGGGCTATATCCTAGACCCATACTTGTTTAGATTGTACCTTTCAGATCTATCTTTTTCATCTGAGGTATTCTACAGTCTGTGTGCAGATAACCTGAAAATAGGTAAGCTGATTACATGTGCTACAGATAGGGCATGCCTGAAAAAGAACTTGACTAAACTGACCATATGGGCACAGGAGAATAATATGATTATACATACTTCAAAAACTAATCGTATGAAATTTGAGAGACATAAATTGAAAGGTGGATATTTAATACAGCACACAGTGATTCAAAGTGTAGATTCATTTAAGGACCTGAGTATATGGGTAAATCCAGCTTTGAGTTTTTCTAATCAAATCAGCTATATAGTTTATGATAATTATAGAACTATAGGTTGTATAAAAAGATTTATAAAGTCTAGGAAATCAGGCATGATGAAGTCATTGTTTGTTAGTTACATTAGTTCCAAACTTGAGTACGGAGTAATAATATGGAAACCTTATAAAAACAAGCATGAGTAAATTGGAAAGAATACAACAGAAATATATTAAGGGCATCTTGTGTAGTGTCTCATACATATATAAGAGGAGACCTTATATATAGGGCATTCAGAGACAACTACCTCTGGGAATATTTGGGATTATTAAAAAGTAGCAGAGAATCATCAGACAAGCTATGTTGAAGAGTCTATAAGAATGAGAAGTGTATTAATTGGTTCTCTGAGAGTAGCTGATACATGGAAATACATGGAATAGTCTACCAAATTACATTAAAACAAGCACTAATTTAGATAATTTTATGAACAGTCTGGACACTTATTATGGGAACATTTCTTCTGGTATATTGGCAGGCTAGAAGAGCACTGTTGCTCATGATTGAAATATTTGTATGTATACATGTAAGTATAATGCAGTTCAGATTGTAATCGTAGCAGAACTCTCAGTGGAGCAAAGATATAATAAAATGTTTGTCAAACTTTTTCTGAGTTCATGTTCCACTTCATGCAAGTGTATAAATACATACACCGATTTTTGCACTTTAGAGCAGCTTTATCATTTCTACAGGAAAAAGCCACTAAGTGTGTAACCTTTGTATTATCATCATTTCTGTCCTCTGCTTAATTATATCATATTCTAATTTACTGTGAGTGTCATTACATAAATATGCCAGTTCTTTCTTCCACTACTTATTCACAGTTACTGTACTCATATATAAATGAGATAAAGATCCTGAGATACATATCTTTGTTTCCACAGTTTAAAACAGAAATATTGCTAATATTCATAATAATAATATCTCATGAATCATAGATATGGAGTTAGAGATTGAGGTGCTATGTGTAACATGCCTTTAAGACAATTTCATCGTGAAACACTCAGCATAGGATATACATTTCATGAGTTATTGATGATTGTTGGTGCATAGTTAAGGAAAATGTAACACATTTTTCATATTTTGTTTTAAAGTGCATTAATAGATGTCACAACCAGAGTATAAGTGTGTGGCCTAGTGTGCAGAAGATGGCATTAAGAAAGTGTCACAGAAAGGAGGTGGGTGACGTAAATCTCTCGAGATATAAAATACTGTTTGTCTCAATAGTTATCAATATTTGTAGGTCAATTCTAGTACCTCAAGAATGGTAGCATCAAGATGCCTGCACACTGACATTCATCTCTTTCGGTGTGAAAACAGAAACTGAGAAAAAAGGCCAGTGAAATAGTCATCTTGGGTCAAATCCAGTTACTGTCTAGTAAGCATACTGCATGGATGCCGGCAAACAAGAAATTTGGAGAACCTGAAAGAAAATCCACCAGAAAAGGTGAAGAGAGAACACTGGCTGGTAAAAATCCTGCAGCTCTTCAGCAAAAAGCAGTTCAAGCTTCAGTTGTGGTGCAAGAAATAGCATTCAATAATTTAGAAGAAAAAATAAATCAAATGTACTCATAAGTGATTAAAATAAATGAAACATTGAAAGACTATATAAATTCAAATACAAGTCTGGAAAAAATAGAAGAAGCTGTAGCTATTCAGACAAACTGATAAAACTGCAAAAATCAGAGGATAAAATGAAAAAGCTGGCTGAGTATGAGGCTTTTTGAGAAGAGCAGTTTCAATTATGGTAGAGTTAGATGAAAGCGCGCAGAGAGAAAACCTGAGATTTTCTACTGTACTGGAAAAACTGGAAGGAACAGACTATATTCATTTTATGAAAGCATAAATAAGTAACTGGACTGATGTTCCAAAGCAGGATTTGCTAATTGAAAGGGTACATTGAGTGTTTGCTCCAAACCTGGCCAAGAAAAAACAGCCAAGACCTATATTTCTAAAGATGCAATTATACTAGCAGAATGAATTGATCCTGACAAAACTGTGACAGAAGAGAAAAGTATTAAACATTGGAGACAGCAGAGTGTTTGTAGGAAATGATTATTCATGGTACACCAGTTAGAAGAAATGCAAATTTTTCTCAGCAGAGAATGTCAAAAGGCAGGTGTGTCATTCAACCTGCTTTATCCAGCTGTCTTCAGAATATTTTTTTCCTGGAGGATCAAAGACATTTTTGATGCAGAACAGGATAAGGAATAAATTAATTTTTACCTAACAAAAAATTATCTAGCAAACACAAGGAAAGTCTGCTCCTTATTCTTCTGACAATAAAGCTCATAGTGGGTGTATACTTAAAGGAAAGAAAAAGCACAGGAGTTGAGGAGTTGACTGGAAGAATTAGGAATACAGTGGAACTGTTGGGAGATGGGGATAATTAGGAAGCGACCAGCAACACTGAAATTAGTGAATAAACTAGAGAGTATAAAGCATCACTCATCTGTGAAATATGTCTTTGCAAGAAAAAAAGTATATGAGAAAGATTGGACTTCTGTTGACTTTGTTAAACTTATGGGAAAACTGCAAAGCATATACCCTTTATGCCATTAATGCTTAGAAGGACACTAAAGGGAGAAAAGAAGTGTAAGTAAAATGAATCCTGTAATTAGTAGTATAAAACATTTCATGATATAAACTGCAAGTTATATTGTAAAGCAGTTTTGTATAGTAAACAGTCTGGGCTATTTTTAATTGTAGATGAGTCTTTTCAGTTACTGTTGTATGTGTTAAAGATAGTAAAGTAAATGAGTACTTCATTAGTTGTAAGAAATATAGATTTTCCAGTAGAGCCAGACAAGAAATGCTGGACAGAAGCAAGTTTAAGTTAATATGCTGTGATCTTGAGCTGCTAAAGTGAGGTGGGTGTAAAAGTGCACTGATTACGTTACATGGAGAATTAAAATAATAATTTCCCTTGTTTTTTTTACAAGGGTGGATGTCTACAGTAATGTCCTTGGCTTAAAGTATAAACAAGAGTTTTTGTAAGCAAATAGGGTTTAAAAAACAAGACAAAATGATGAAAGTCATGAAAAATCCTAGGTTTCTTGCATCTGAAAAGATATTAACTTTTTTTCAAGTAGCACATCTTTTCAGTGGGGGAAAAAGTCTTCAGCTGAAGGCGTTTGGCCAGGGAAGTCTGTAAATTCTGTTCAGAGTGAAATTTACAAAGATTCCTTCTCTATCTGTAAAGTTGTTAGCTGTTTTTTTCCTCATTGCTGACTGCTTTCACATAGTCATAAGATCTCTACAGGTGCAAGCAATTAATCTTGAGAGTGCTGAGCTTTCTCTACTGAGAGAAATGCAAAATGTAAAGGTACAAATGCAATCTGTTCAGTGAGAATTAAATTTTGATATGGTGAGAAGTGAATAAGACAGAGTAGCAGAACCAGCAGCCTTACTACTTTAATATATTTCATAGAACAGTGTACAATCTAGTTTTATTAAATGATAGCCAGTGTTTTTTCTTATGGCTAAATGTAAATGTGTTCTGAAAGCATTTAAGCTGTTTTTCACATTGGGAAGGGGAAAAGAGATAAGAAAAGAACAGATAGCAATCAGTGTACATGGACACAATCTGTAACATGGACTTTCACATATGCATGGGTAACCTTAATTTTAGGTTAGGTAGTGCCTGTGGGTGCAGCTGTTAATTTGGGACAACTGTTTCTATCTAGAGGGTTAAACTTCATTTTTTTGAAAATATACATAGTTTTATGTGTTACTGTAAGTTAATATGGGATGGATATGTTTTAAATAACGTGTTTATTTTTGGGGGGCGGGGTTTTCATCAAAGTAAAATATATTAATACAGAGATGAGAAGAAACAACAGTTTAAAGGTCAGCCTGCTGAAAATTAATATGTGCATGTAAGACAAATGTTGGAAATGCACATTCGAAAACTGTCATGTATAATGGGAAGAACAATAGCTTTTTATCATAATGGTTATGCTATCTATATTATCTTGGAATGCAAATGGTCTTACAGGTGTAGACAAAAAGGAAAGCGTATTGACTTATGTTAAGAAATGCATAGCATAAGTAGCAATGCTGCAAGAAACACATCTGTAAAGAAACATGCATGCAGATTTGGCAAAGAAAGGATTTCTGGATGGATATTCAGTAGAATATCAGGGATGAAGGAAAAGGGGAGTAATAATACTGATTGCAAGTGGGGCACCAGTACTGATAGATAAGAAAAAAGACAATAATTTTAGATTTATGATAGTAAGGGGCAACTGGCAAGGGAGGAGGAGGATTATACTGGTATTTATATTCCACCAAAAACTGCTATAATACAGCTTAAGAAATTTTTGGGAGAAATAATTCACTTTAAGTAGGGAATATTACTTACAGATGGGGACTGGAACTTGATTTGTCATAATGAGGATGTATCAGGGTTACACAGAGTGGAAAATATCACAAAGGAAATTAGATTTCTGAAGAACGTTATGAAAATATATGGTATGGGATACTTGAATTTAATAGTAGGAACTCAGACAGAATTTACACAATATTAATCCCAGGTACAATAACTAGGCTAGACTGGATAGAAATTGTATTTCACAGGAGCAAGTGCATTTAATTGATAGTTTCAATGCACATACAGTAACTATTTCAGATCATGCACCAATAAAACAAAATAAAAATCCAGGTTTATGATTTAAAAATAAGACACTTACACTTTCCCACCTACCTATTAAAAGAGAGGAATTTAAGGAATAGGTAGTGGAAATTATTTCAGAGTTATTAGGAGATAAAAATTTCTTCATGAGCAGTATCTAGTGAGTGGGGTAAAAGGAAAATGAATTTTAAAACAGGGAAGAAATAAACAAGAATGAGGTTTGGTTAAGTGACAGGAATTATTTAGAGGAGCTGAAAAAGATCAAAGTATTGCAGAATAAGGGAAGTCTGTCAGAACAAGAAGAGGAACAGTTGCAGAGTGCTATAGAGAAAATAAGGGAGTATTTGGATTAGATGCAGTGTGGACAAAATGTTTTAGTACTATTATTTAGGTAACAGAAATTTGAAAGGATTGGCATCAAACGTAGGGAGCATTTATCAAGAAAAATAACCAGAGATCCTATAAAGGTATATTAGAGATATTTCAGAAATTTTATGAAAAATTTATAAAGCAGAGGAATTAGGAAATCAAGAAAGATCACAAATGGAAATATTTAATAAGTAATTAATAATTGCAAGGGTAGAGGAAGATGAGGCTCAACAACTAATAGTTAAGATAGGAGGGAATTTGATCAAAAACAGCAATGTATAATAAATCTGCAGAGAATTCTGTAGGAACAGATGAGTTTTCTGTGGAAATGTTTAAGGTTGAAGGGAAAAAAGTGATAAAGTTCTAGAAGATTTTGTTTAATAGCATTTTAAAAGGAGGGGAAGCACCTACATCTTGAAGAAAACTGTGGTGGCTGTATTACCCAAAGAGCGTAAAGAACCATTAGACCGAATTTCATACAGACTAATTTCAATTTTATATGTCTATACAGGCTAAAAGAAAGGCAAAGGTATAATTGACAGATATGGAACAATGTGGTTTTGTGGATGGGAGCCAAACGTGACAATATTAGTAGAACAATGATGAGGGGAATTAGAATGTAAGAAAATACTACTGTTGTTGATGGGTCTTGATGCAGAGAAAGCATCAAACAGCATAAGCTGGGATTTTATGATTAGGGCAATGATAGTATTTGCATTCTCTGATAGAATAACAAGAAATAAAGAGGGAGGATTCCTCCCCAATAGGTTGTGTTTGAACAGAAGAACCAGACAGGAGCATCCTATTTCCCTTTGTTATTTGCTGTATATTTTGAGCTATTGGCAAAGAAAATAAGGAACTCAGAAATTCAAGGATATAATTGGTATGGTAATTAAGAAAAGTAGTCTGATTGGCAGATTATATTATTTGTACTTGATAAATCCAGAAAAGGGTATCTCAGTGTTGTGGAACATTTTGATACAATTTCAAATATTTTTAGGATATAAAATTAATGAAGCTAAAACAAAGACTATAGTCATAAATTATACACCCAAACATGAATTAGTTCAGCAATACCCATTTTTATGGGGACACAATAAGATGAAATATTTAAGAGTGTGGATTAAAATGGCTCATGCTATGGAACCTAAGAATATATGGGAAGAGACTAATAAAAGATAACAGAAAAACTGATAAATCAGCAGCTCTTGTTTATGGATATCAATAGTAAGAAACAAGCAGTAAAAATGCTTTAGTCTTGTAGTTTTATATATAGGGCAGGGATATTTTTATCAACCAGTGGAAAAGTTACAGTCAATAATTAATAAAGATTCTAAGGAATTTATCTGGGAGGGGAAGACAGCAAGGGTTAAGTGGGACAAGTTGATCCTCCCAACAGAACAAGGTTGTTTAGGATTACCTGGTTTGAAAGGAAATTTTAGAGCTACACAGCTAAGGATCATATACACAACACAACCAGAAAGCTATATTTCAGTTCTGGTGAAGTCTGTGGAACATTTCAAGGACAAAAGTGCTTAATGTATTGAACTTTTTGGCACATTCTTTGCTGTATTTTTTTGGCTAGAAACTCTTTTAGAAATGTATTAAAAGTTGTTTGTTGTGGTTAAGCTGACTATGTCTTTGTTTCCAGCAGCTGCTGTGGTCTTTCTTTTCAGTGCAGACCTCCTGTTTTGGTTATTAATACAGCCCTGCAGTACTGCATTCTTTTGGGGTTGGATATGTTAGAGCTTTACAGTTAATGCTCATATATGTCAAAGAAGAAGAAGATTATAATTCAAAGTTAAAAGAGATGATGATGATGAAGTTCAAGAATAAGGAGAGATAGTGTGATTTTGGATGCAAATTCTTAAGGAGAATAAAAACAGCACACAGAATATCATATTTATAAAGCTGCTAAAAGTATTTTAAGAACTCACCCAACACAGAAATGTAGAAATGAAATTTTGCCAATAGAGATGACTGCAAGTATGGGTAAATAAAATAGGCAATAGGGGGCTGGGTGTTTTGCTGAAAATTAGAAAAGAAACCAAGGTATTGGGAACAAATAACTAGAGATGGGAAAGGTAAAAGAGTAGGATGGGCTCAAAAAGAAGTTTGGACTCCAGGTTTGAGACTGCCTTCCCTGCCAGTGATTGATGTCAGGATGTAAGCAAACAGAAAGGGATAGGGAAACCCTAATAGAAAGACCTACTTTGGAAGAATTTTTAGCCAAATCTAGAATAGAAGCTGCTGTCAAAAAAGGGATAAGTAGTAGGACACATAAAATATTAAACCATAACTGTAAGAATTGATCAGAGGAGGATAGAAGAGATTGGGAAGAGAGAATGGAAAAGCAATTTAGAAGGGAAATAGGAGGATAGGTGTATGGCTCTCAGGAATACATCAAAGTCCAGAAGGTTTAGGATCTTTGTTCGGAAGTATTTGCATATGTATTTTTATACCCCAAGCATAATTCAAAGAATTTTGTTTCTCAGGTAGATACCAAATGTTGCAGGTCTGATGAGGAAGAAAGAGGCAACTGGAGATGTTTTTTTTTGGGGGGACTGTAGTGAGTTGGAACATTCTAAAAATTCTCTACAGAACATTCTATCATAAATACTTGGGGAACAAATGGTTGCAACTAAGAAAATGATTTTTTTTTTGTGGTTGAACACAGGACATAACTTGCCTAGATATGCTAAATCCTTATTAAATTTAAGTCTGTTTGCTGTCAACAAATTAATTACTAGAAAATGGAAATCAAATTCTAAACTGATTGTATATGAAGTAATGAATATTGCAAAAGAGATAAAAGAACTGAGAGAGGGATCTTTAGAAAAGGGAAGCAGTAAATTACACATAAATAAATGGAATTGTGGAACAATACATGCAGAATAATATTCAAGAGGAGGAGGAGTGAGGTTTAAGGGAAGACAGGAATTGAGCAATTTATGTAATGTTGGACTGAGTACAGTTATAAAGAAAGATAACATGATGTATAATGTATGCAAATGGAAACAATTTTAATATGGTTTGTTTTCTTTTCTGTTAATGGATGAGTACCTGAGTCTTAGGTGATAATTTAATAATGGTATTTAAAAAAAAAGAATGGTAGCATCAGCATCAGAGAAGAGAATATCACCTGCAACACGACAAGTATTACTTAATATGTGTATTTGTGCTATGAGACAGTTTATATGAGGTGTAGAATTCTGTAAATGCCACTCTTCATCATAGCTGGTAGTAAATGGACTTGCCAGTATGCATATGTAAATTTGCCTGCATAGGATAGTAGCAAAAAATTATGCAATAAATAGGTGGATAATACACACACATCCTAAGGTTTAGATCTTTTCCCTTTTGCAGTTATATTTGCATATTAATAGTATTTTGGTAGTGTGCAGGCACAAAACATTTGTCACAGAGGGGATGTGAAGGATTTGAGTAAATGAAATGTGTTTGAGGATGGTTAAGAACATTTTTGAAGTATTTTATTAATAATGTAAACAGGGAATGTGATATATCGTTTTTGGGCTATGCAAGCAGTGGATGCTTACAGAAAAAATAGTACTACAGTAAAACAATTTGGCTAGATATTTCTGTTTCAGGTATATAGTCATGATATTACAGCCTGTTAATAATATAAGCAGTATGTAGTACATTGATTATGGTCTGCTATTTGGAAAAACACAAACCAGTTAAGTGCTGGAGTGGCGCGGAAACTGACCTTATCAACTGTTAAGTTCTCCCTGCGTAAGCTGTTAAGGTCAGTTCTAATGCTTGACAGCAAAATCTGCCTGTATTGACTAGCTAATGACAGCAGCAGAGCAAAATATTTGTTTCTGCCTGCTGCCCATACCCTTAACATGTCCTTAACTTTCTGTAAAAAAAAAAAAAAAAAACTTAGAAAGTTGCTAGAAAAACAGGATGCATTAACCTACATACTATAAACTTTGAAACTCAAATGTATGCCATTGTTTAGTGATTTCAGTCCTCAATGATTTGTCTGAAAACCATAGATTTTATGAGAAACAGATAAAAAATATGAAGCAATAATCTGAAAGTTCTGTGATAATCAAGAGAGCAGAGAGGCATTAAAGGTTAAGTATAAGTGTGACAGGCAGCATTAACACTGCCTTTCTGACAACATCCACTAAGTGTTTTATGGCTTTGAAAGCAAAGAAAACACTTAGTGATTTTTCCCACTGTAATTAGCTCCATGCACTACAAAGAATTATGATCATCTTACCAGTCATAACCATGTATTATGTGTTCTCGACATGGATGCCAAGATTCACCTCTCGAACTTTACTCTCAAGGTGAATTTCTTGGCATCCATGTCTAAATAATCTTATAATCAAAAGATTTTTCAGTTACTTTATGATGAAGGAAATTATGTTGTGAGTTCTGACAGATAAACTGAAATAGCATTTAAAGCTATCGATTTGACATTATATGATTTATTGAAGAAGATATGTTTCTTAATGAAATAGACATTCTTAAAAATATGTTTTATGAAAGAGGTTATCCAGTTGGGCTGGTTGAAAAGGTTAAGAATGAAGTGTTAGGTAAAAGGGTATTGGCATTTAAACCTATTCTAAGAGAGGGTGTGTTGAGAAATATGACTAATACGGCTGTTGATAGGAAATATGATAGAACAATGGCTTTACCGTCTAACCACTTAGGTGGAAAAATCAAAGATATTTTGGTGAAAAATTGGAAATTGAAGATTAACTCTCATGTTAATTTAAGAAATAAATTGGGTAGTGATGTTGATTTCATTTTCAAGAGAGGAAGGAATTTGGAAAAACATTTTAGAAGTAGGTAAAAATTTTAAAAGAGATAATTTTATAATGGATAAATGTGAATCATTGCCTTATTATTTATTTATTAATTTGGTCAATAAGGTAAAAATAGTTAATTATTCAAAAGAAATTTATTGTAGAGGCAATTTTAAATGTGACATCTCAGTGGTTGTCTATTTGGCTACATATAGATCTTGCCAAGGAAGTTTATGTCAGGAAGACCAAGAGGCCTTTGAAATGGCATATTTATGAACACCTATATACTATATGCAAGGGTGATAACAACAATGCACTATATAAACACTCTGTATTGTGCCCCGATTTTGATGTTTGTCTTTTTTGTTTTAGAAAAGATATCACTCTCGTTAAAAGAAGATGGTTGGCAACTTACTCTTGAAGCTAGGTAACTTCACTGGCAGCTATTGTTGGAAGCAACTTTGTTTCTTGGATTGAATGAAACTACTTCTATATATATATATATATATATATATATATATATATATATATATATATATATATAGTATTCTTAAGTTAAAAGCTGCTAGGTTGTAATATATATATATATATCTGATCTATATGTGGTTTATATATATATATATATATATATATATATATATATATATATATATATAGATTCACTTTATATCCTCGAAATACTGAAATGTCGAAATTCAGTATTTTGAGGCTATAAAGTTGAAACTTTACAACAGCGAAAACTTAGAAATGCGAATTTCAAAATCTCGCACATGGGAGATTTTGAATTTTGTGCTTCAACGCCACACACACACACCTTCCTCCCCACACACAAACACAAGCTCTCTACTATATAAAAGCAGGGGGGGCAAGCCCCCATGCACCCCGATGTGGGGGGCTGCACCCCTCACACCCCCTACTTAATTATTCTAACTCTGAGGTCGCACTACACACAAACACACACACAACACCACCACACAAGCTACATTCACCTCACACACATGCATCACAGCAACAAAACACACTAACACACACCACAGCCCCTACCCAAAACCCTTAACACATACACACTTACCTGAATCCATAACCACAGCGAAATCTCAGAAGCAAAATTCAAAACCTCTGGTATTTGAGGTTCTGAATTTCGCGCTTCTGGGTTTCACTCTTGTCAGGATTTCACTTTATGGGCTTGAAATACTGAATTTCGATATTTCAGTATTTTTGAGCTTCTAAAGTGAATCCATACGCGTGTGTGTGTGTGTGTAGTATTTGACTTTGGTTGTTTAAGGAACTTTTATATTCATGGTGACTTTAACTTGTGCTTCTATTTAAACAGAATGTTTTCTTATTGGAGGATTTTGGATCATGTGACTGCATTTTTTTTATATTTAAATGTTTAATGAGGGGACAAGTGATTTATTCTGATGAAGCCCTAGTGAAGCAAAGGACAAAAGTGCTTAATAAAAAGAACTTTTTTTGCTTTATGCGGTTCTCATGTGCTTTGGTTTGTGGATGGGTTGATTTGATTTATTGACATAAGCAGTTTATCAGCAGCGAGCCAATAATTCTTTATGTTATACAATAGGGAACATGCATCTGCAAAAATACAGATTTAGTACGCAAGCACATTAAAACAGTTACCACGGAATGCACCTGGTTTGAGTTCTTGAAGAATAAAGTACGTACAAAATTATGAAAAATTGTTCCATTTTTATATTTATAATGCAGAAATGGAGTGTAGTGCTGTTATGTGTATGTGTCACCTTGTGGAAGCAGTAGGTGTTAGTAAAGAAAATGTCTCTAAAATATGGTGGGTAATATGAAGATATCCCATAGAAGTATCTGATACATAACTATAAATTTACCAGCATGTGAATGCCATAACACTGTGTGACTTACAAGCAAACAAATGCTGCTATTTGATATACAAATTAAGACACACAACTCTGTTAGAGAAACTTGTCCCAGAAATGCAGTTTTGTAGATGAGTGTCTTTTTGAAGTATTATAAAAATACTGTGCATATACCACACACGTCATGCAGCATCACAAAACAGCACTGGACATTTGTTCTACCATACTTCATTAGAAAGGTCTGAAAGAGATGAACAGTTTTAATGAAACTTTAGGTACATTTTGAATGCATACAGAGGTATAATCTTTTGGCCATTATAGTAGTAGTAATTTCTGGCATTAATTTCATAAATCTGAAATTCAAAATTAGCATTAACAGACCCTTTAAAGACAAACTGGCAACAGGAATGAAAATCAAACTGATAAATGATGCAGTCCTGCAGGAAGAGGCAACGCTCCCAAATAAACCACCAGGGGATATATCTACAACTGAACTTTATTCTACACAAATAAAATTAAAGTGTCAGAGTTAAGCACTTTTGTCTCATATTCTGTTAGACTTCTTCAGAACTGACAAATCTATCATTCTACAAACTTTAAATAAACACAAATTCATTAATTAATTAACCTAACTAATCGTCACTCTATTAATAAGTAATAGAGTGATTATTGGTTAGGTTAATCAATTAATGAAGTTAAGTGTTTATTTAAAGTTTGTGGAATGATAGATTTGTCAGTTCTAAAGAGAAAGCGCTTAACTCTGACACTTTAATTTTATTTGTGTGGACTCAGACTTTTCAACCCTTCTTTTTCACAGCAAATAGTACCTGGATGATATTTATAACACAGGCAAATATAGAGATGGAGCTGGCCAACAATATGTGGAGAAATTCATGGCCCTGTAGTGCAGATGATTTGTGTTCAAATTGCAGTATATATATATATATATATATATATATATATATATATATATATATATATAGATAGATATAGATAGCTCTACTTCACAAGCTTGTTGTTTCAAAACTTAAACTGCAAATGGTCGAGATCATAAGATCAAAGTTTTGAAACTTAGAAATTGTACTAAAAAACAAAAAACAACAATTTTTTTTTTTTTACATTTTTTCGGGGGGGGGGGCAAGCCTCCCCCCACACACACCCTCAGCTAAATAAATATACCAACTCCAAGTTCGTAGTGAAGAAAATGGCTGTACAATACTTTAACAATACCTTTCTTAATATACTAAATGATCTAGCTCCCATAAGAAAAATTAGATGAAACCCTAAACATACACCCTGGCTTACAAAGGAAACCAAATTACTTATGAAAAATAGAGACAGGGCATGGCTGGCTTATCACACTTCCAAAGATAAAACAACCCATACAACATACCAACAGCTACGAAACCAGACTAAAAAACAAAATCAGACAAGCAAAAATACTTCCTATCTTATCAACAAACCCACCAAAACAACCCAAAAAAGTTCTGGCAAAATATTAAAAAACTTCTCAACCCAGGCCATACCCCAACTACCCACCAGACACTTCCAATGTAACTGACCCAATAACCACAAAATTCAACACCCACTTTATTAACACAATTACATCACTCCTAGGTTAACAGACAAAGCAACCCCTTAATGTACCCCCTCCATATTCCAACTCCCCCAACTACTTTTCATTCACACCTATCCAAACTAGCTACATAAAGGCTCTCCTTTACAAGCTCAAACCCTGCTGCCTAGCAGCAGACCAACTGCCTAATGAATTTCTTAAGATAGCTGTCTCCTCAATTGCTTATCCTATATATATCCTGATCAGCCATTCAATCTCTGAAAACTATGTACCCAATCTCTGGAAAATATCACACATCATTCCCCTACACAAAGGTGGCCCCTCTAAAGACCTAACAAACTACCATCCCATAACCATTCTATCCCCTCTATCCAAAATTTTGAAGAAATGCATTCACTACCAACTCCTTACCCGCATCATCACTCACAACCTACTCTCCCCCACACAACATGGTTTCAGGCCTAAACACAGTACCAGCACCACACTAATATATTTTACTAACACCATTCAAGGTCTTATAAATGAAGGCCAGATTGTCTCCTCCATATTCCTTGATATGTCAAAAGCATTTGACACCATCTCCCACCAAATCCTATTAGACAAACTGTCAACATATGGCCTCAGTAAAACTTCCTTAACCTGGTTTCATAGTTACCTGTCTAACCATCAGCAGGCCACCTTATGGGAAAACTCCCTCTCCCCCCTTCTTCCCATCACTGTAGGTGTCCCCCAAGGATCCATACTTGGCCCCCTTTTTTACAGTATTCACTAACAACCTCAGCTCTGCAACCCATCTAGCCTCCATAATCCAGTAAGCGGATGATTCCACACCTATCTGCTCAGCCCCTACTCGCCAAGAACTACAAACTAAAATGCAAACATCTTTTCAGGACATAGAAAAATACCTCACTAACCATCAGCTCATACTGACCCCAAACAAAACCAAGATAATAGTATTCAATTATAATAAACCCAAACCCTGCCAGTCCCTACTCACTATTCTTTTCACAAACGGAACCATAATAGAACTGACTAACCAAACCAAACGTCTAGGAGTCACAACAGACAATAACCTACAGTTTGATACTCACATTGCCCTCACCATCAAAAAAGTCCACTCCAAACTAGGTACCCTTTACAGAGCCAAGCCTTACCTCACAGAAAGTGCCAGACTTGCCACTGCCTGGTCACAATTTCTTTCCACACTCCTCTACAGATCCCAAATATTTACTAACTTATGTAAATCAGACCTAAATAATCTTGAATCATGCTACAGCAAAATTGCCAAATTCGCCACAGGCCTCCCTTCAAGAACCCACCGCTGTGATGTACACTCAACTGGCTAGAACTTCCTAACCTCTTAACCTTCAACAACTTTCCATAGCCCATAAAATAATTCACAAACCTAATGACTGCCCTGTGCTTTCCAACCTGGTCAAACCCAATCCAAATGTTAGATCTCTCAGATTCTCCAATAAACTAACATTAAAGATTACCCTACCCCACAACACACAAGGCTCTGCCCTCTACTCTTACAAAATTGCAAAGCACTGGAACACTCTACCTCACCCTATAACTAAAAACCTCAACTATCATGAATTCAAACACCTCCTAAAGGCACATCTAGCTGATAACTGGTTCTACTCCTGCCATACTCCTGGCTAACACAGCTCCTGCTGCCAATCCCATCTACTTCTTCCTAATCATATCTCTTATTACTTCTCCCTCTCAAACTACCTCTTACCCCTCAGCCTCTGTATCACATTCTGCACAATGCCTTTAATTGTCTCTTCACTTACTTACTTTCTAATAAAATCCTCCTTCAAATAGCTGCTGAACTACTGTCTATCCCAGGCTAACTTGATACTAGTACATATCAACCTGAGACAGCCTCTAGGCACCTACAGTCTATCCCAGGCTAACTTGATACTAGTACATATCAACCTGAGACAGCCTCTAGGCACCTACAATCTATCCCAGGCTAACTTGATACTAGTACATATCAACCTGAGTCAGTCTCTAGGCACCTACAATCTATCCCAGGCTAACTTGATACCAGTACACATCAACCTGTGTCAGCCTCTGGGCACCTACAATCTATCCCAGGCCAACTTGATACTAGTACATATCAACCTGAGTCAGCTTCTAGGCACCTAAAATCTATCCCAGGCTAACTTGATACTAGTACACATCAACCTGTGTCAGCCTTTAGGCACCTAGGCACCTACAATCTATCCCAGGCTAACTTGATACTAGTACATATCAGCCTGAGTCAGCCTTTGAGTCAGCATCTATCCCAGGCAAACTTGATACTAGTACATATCAACCTGAGTCAGCCTCTAGGCACCTAAATGCTCTGCCTCCTTGTAAATACTGCAGTGCTCTTTCTCACTATGAAAACACTGAATTGCACTTATCCTTAAACTGTACTAACTCTGGACACCTTAAATTCCGGCCCAGTAAACAAATAAAATAAATAAATAAATAAATAAATAAAAATTTCCCATTCCATGCTGTAGAGTGATTTCCATTCTAAATGTTTGAAGTTTCAAAACTTCGATCTTATGGCCTTGACCATTTGCAGTTTGAAGTTTTGAAACTTCAAACTTGTTAAGGGAATCCATATGTGTGTGTGTGTGTGTGTGTGTGTGTGTGTGTGTGTGTGTGTGTGTGTGTTGCTGAGCCTAGAGAATGCTATACTTTTAAGGACAATTCAGAGAAGGAAGACAATCAAGTTTCAATAAGGAATAGGTACTTTTGGGGACCTACAGCAGACAGAGAAACAGACCGATGGTAAATTCCTGTTTTATGCAGGTCTGAGTTAAGGAAGGATTCTCTCAAAGAGTCTCTGGTGAGCTAAAGTTTGAAAGGAGGAACTAAGCTAAAGTTATTCTTGTTTTAAAAAGTTTGTAAGATATCCATGAAGCCTGAAAAAGAAAGAAGACCATAAGTAGATCTCAATATGTACCGGTGTGTGTTTAAACCTGCTCAGTGACTGTAAGTACTGATTTGCTTTAAAATCATCTGTGATGAGTAACTATAATGTTAGACTGTGCTTGGCAAATCTGTTACAAAGAAGTTTACTTCTTTTTCATATACCCTGTTTACTATAAGGATCCCCACTCCCAGTATATAAGCTTATTATACCCTCTGAGAAAGCTGTTTTACAGATTAGTTCACTCCATTCCATACTCAAATGTTAATAGTGTGTGCATGTCTGTGAGTGTGCATGCGCTTTCTTACTAGTTCTTTGCATTTTTTTGGTGTATCTTACTATCACTTTTGTTTTAAGGGAATGGTGTAAAAATGTTTACTGTAAATTATTTTGTAGTACTGGATGGTTTGACTTAAGATTCACTTACAGAGTATGGTGGACAAGTTGATTAAATGATTTCCTGCAGTAAAATCAGGATGGCATTCAGTTTGCAGAAATTATGGGTTTTATACTTAATCTTCTATGCCTAGGAAAGTGACTATATCGGTCTCACTTGACACTTGTTTCTAGTATACATTCTTCCTGTATTGCAATCTCTGTCTCTAAGAACTTGACAATTATTTTCCTATTGCATGTAACGTGTTTCACTCAACAATGTTATCCTCTTATTTTGCTTAACAAATCAGTTGTGTTGCAGTAGGTCATCTGTCTTTCCTTTTTCTGCTTGTACTGGTTATTTATTTATTTATTGGTTGTAGAACTTGTTTACTGAGAAGCGCCAATGGTCCTTCAGCAGGATTCCTGTACTCCTCTTGCATGTTGTCCATAAGAAATGTTGCTAAGTACAGCCTCGGATACACTTGTCGGCCATGGTCCTATTTCCACACAGAGAATAACACTGTTTATATTACAGTGCTATGTAGTCAATGAGTTCTGTATTACAGAGTCAGCACTACTAGTTAGAATGCCTTACACATAACTTTCCATAACTGCACTTCTAATCAGTCGGAGCACTTGGACATTCAGCAATATGTACATTTCAACATGGACATGAACATAATAGATATCTGCAATTCTTTATGCTGCATATTGGCTTCCTTACAGGCTATGTTTTTTTGCTCCCCAAGAGTTGACCATTAGCAGCCATCAGCTCCTCTTTTCATTCATCAGGTCTCCCTACTTTAGCCTCCACTATGTTCCACACTAATCATGGTCTAGGGTCAGTGGGGAGAATGAAAACACTGGAGCAGCATCATTCTGTTGCTGGGGTGCATGCCCTAACAGCAGCATTCTACTGCAGTGTACAGCAGTCCTTCAAGCACCACTGTGACTGCCTTTGGCAGGTGCACGCAAGCTTTCACTAATGCAAAACCTCTGAACCAGGCAATACACTGCTTACAGTATGGAGCTCTTCAAGCTCTTAGTGATGTTATTATAGTGAGCTCAGCCGAGGTTGTCTCCCATCCCTGAGAATGGATGAGCTGATTTCGGCTGCTCACACCCATCCTTCCTGCCTGGTCTCTCCAGCTCCCATGCTGCAATTCAAAAACAGATCATCTGCACCACAGGGCCATGAATTTCTCCACACATTGTTGGCCAGCTCCATTTCTGTATTTGTGTGTGTGTTATAGATACCAGCCAGGTACTAGAATTTCATTAGCTACTACTTCTGGTCTAGCATAGCTGACAGGGTATTGCTGGTGACGGCACATCTTTATTTCTCCTATTGTGTTATTTTAGTGATTGGCACCAGATCTCTGCTGTTCTCCTCACATCCAAATGCAGAACAGCGTCGGCAGATTTTTTTCCCCACTGACTCCCTTTTTTGTTGATCGCAACATTCCAAATATATGTTGGGTCCTTTTCTTGTATTGAACATAAGCGGTGGCCAAATTAGTTGTTTTTGTAAAGGTTGTAATAACTTGCTTTTGGTACCCCTTTCCCACTCCCTGTCCTCACTTTAGGTATTAATTTCTGTCCCTTTCACTAGTGTTGCATACTCATTTATGAATAATAATGGATATTGACAGAACTTTGTGCTGTGGACCATATATTTACTCAAGATTTTAAAGTTAGTCAAAATAGTGTGTGGAATCATGTAATGATGGGCAAAACAAGAACTGCTTGACCTGTGCCTTATATGTGATACTCCAAGGGCCATACTAAACAGAAGAAAGTAGAAATGTATCCTCTGATAAGCAACCCTTGATATTTGCCTGTAGTTGTCTTTTGTGTGCAGGTTGTGGTTATGATAGCATCTTACTTTTTTATAGACTGTGGATGTAATCCTACCTTTAGTATATGGATTCTGATTTTATGTTCTTAGTTTTTTTCACACCTCTCAAAGTGTTCATATTGTAGCCATCTTATACCAAGCAATACCTGTCGCACACTGCCAACAATAAAATGCGAAACAGTTCAAATTACAGATAATAAAAACAAAAACAGCTCAAGTTATATCTTGTTTCAAACCTTGGACATATAATTCATGTTGAATCCATGTCTATAGGTAATGGTATGCAGTGCACACTCTCCCAACAGCTACATATCACTGTACAATAAAAGACGGCATGCTGTAATACACATGGGATGTTAACAGTATAGTTATGCTTCACAGAGTAACATCCTCCAACCTGTTTTGTGTTAGACTGTTTGCAGCAGACCCATTACAATTCATAGCTGACAAATGGGGACAATCCTGCGTAGTCTGCCCAAATGCATTTGAAATTCTACTGTATCTCCATACATCCTTTCCTGTTCACTCCTTCACCTATTCCATGCCCTCTTGAATGCATTCACAAACTTGCTATTTGCCATCCACTATGTGGACAGTTGTAGACCCCATGGAATGGACTGCCCCTCTTTGTTTCCACTATCCTTTTTTGTACAAAATGACCTGTTCTCAGACATAATACTGAGCACCTTTGTTATGCCCCTACATTTCTTCCTGACTCTGCTGAGAGAGTTGCTTTATTTTTAGTTGAAGGCCCTATTTTTCCTCTCCATCCACTACACCTTTCTGGAAGCTTACATCAGAATTCCTTCTTGCAGTCTGACTTCGTTTTTCTCCTGTGACCCTTAGAACTGTTCACAGTGCTCAATGAAGGGCATGGTAGAGAAATTTCTTACCTTTTTGCTTCTGAAGTCTATCTCCCGCTGTTAAATGTTAGCGCTCTGTTTGCTGCCGCCTCTGATTTCTCATTCAGCATTTGGTGATGTAGAATCTTTTTCTTGCTCTATTGTCATCAGTTTCACAGCAGGACTGTTATGGTCCAAGTGCAGTACATAACGCTTGTCTGCACTGAATCTCAACTGTCACCTTTTTGGTCAGCAGGGTCAGTGTTTCCAACTATTCTTTTAGATACTCCCATGTCCTCAGCTACTACCTGTCTTTGTCAGCAAAGAGTTTGAGTATTTTCTTTGTTCCCTTAGACATACCTACACACCTACATACAGGACCTAGGACTGACCTATGCAGTACTCCACTAGTTACTTTTTTTTTTTTTTAGTTATACTGACTTTTCTTATACCGTTTTACTAGGAATGTCTCTGGCTGGGCAGTTTCCTCAAGGTCAGTTCTAACCCAACCCCATACTATTGTGTTCCAACTAGCCACCTGTAAGAGGTCAAGTCAAAGTCCAGGTAGAGAAAGTCATATAATAAAATTTTTGTCCACTGGCCATAAATCCATATTGTTTTTTGCCTTGTAGTTACACTCACGCTGGTGTCAGCTATTCTCCTTGAATCTCTGATTTTGTTTTTCTTTTCTTTAGGAATGCAGCCAGTGTTTCCCGCAGAATTCTGTGAATAACTTTCTCACCTTTTTAGGCTAACAGGCATATAGTCCCCCAGATCTTTCCTTTGTCCATTTTTCAGGAATACCAGTGCTGCCATCTTGTATTCCTTAGGGACTTTTTTTAAAACTTTTTCATTGAAAATCTTTATCCCGGCTACTATTTGCTGTGGATAACAAAATATAAAAATGCATTCATAGATACTAAGTGTCACAGTGTACTATATGCCATACAATGTACATATTTAACAGCTTAATGGCCTTACTATAAAGGTTCATAGTATAACTGCTTGACACTAAAAGTGTGCACAGAAAACTGTGAAAGCATCACAGAACTAGTTGTCAATTATAAAAGGGCAAGCCCCCAAACATGTACGTCTTACCAATAATAAAACAAAGGGCAGGATTCACGAAGCCTCCGTGTAAGAGATACAAGGCTTACACGGAGGCTGCAGTTAAACGGTGTGACGTCAGCATGTCATGCATATGCATGAAGGCATGCTGAATCACACCTAAGGCTAACACGGTCCGTGGAAGACAGTAGGGGGCGTGTCCGTAGGCCGAGCCCTGCAAGCGGACACACCCCCAGAAGAGTAAAAGTGCTCAAAGTAAACACCCATGACAGAGTCCATGTAAATGTGAATAAACACAACACAACACATGCCCCCACAGACTATGAACAAAAAATATATAAATGAACATGTTATAATTTTTTTTTAAATTGTAAAGATGTTTGCCTGTGAGTGCGCTTGTTTGCGCAGGCGTGTTCGTAGCTTAGCCACAGTTAGCAGTCAGTGGAAAAGCATATAAGAACTAAATATGCAAAGTAAGCCAAGAAGCAATAGTGTAGCAGTAGAGATGTCGGCTGAAGAGCAGGCAATCATGGTTCGAGCCCCCACAGCATCAATTTTTATTTTTAGTAAAATAAGCACGAAACAAGTCCCTGAGAAATATGTACACATATAAAATTATATTCTATGTAAAATGTAATGAAATAGGCCATTTATTTTGAAGAAATGTGAGATAACAAAACAATAAAAAATGCCAGATGTGCCTATAGCTGAGCTACAGTTTAACAAGGTGAGTGCATCTGCCTGTAGGTGAGCAGTGGTTTAACAGGTGTAAAATGAGTGCCCATAGGTGAGCAGTGGTTTAACACGCTGAAACTGTGTGCCCCTAGCTGAGCTGAGCGTAATATGTGTGCTGACAGCCAAATGAAGCGTAAAGTAGCATAACTCGTTTGCGCGGAGCTGCGCACCGCGCCAACAAGCTTACCGACGGGCAACGTTGAGCAAGCTGTATCAAAACTGCCTTTACACAGACACACCCCTAGCCTGTCTAGACAGTCATAAAATATAAAAAGCAGTGGCCAGGTTCGAACCCAGGATACCATGCACCATAGTCAAGGTACTGAACCACTAAGCCATGACAGCTGTACTTAAAAATGCAGTAATAGCAAATATATAGGAATGAATAGAAAGTGGAGCATGACAAAGTAGGTCTTGTGAAGTTGACACAATTCCAAAATGGCCAATCACAGATAAGTGTGGGAAAAACGGCATATATAAGCCCCATAGGCAGGAATACACAGCATAAATGATTGTAGAACTAACTTGCAGCCAGAATGTCAGGAATAGGTGAGGGTAGTTGCTTTCAAGCACAGAGGTGGGGCATTGAGGCGTCCAGATACATGGTCTGGCTCCTAGTCCACAATCATGAGGCACAACTCAGGCAGGGCCAGGTCCTGTGGGGAGCATATAGGGCTGAGGCGTGGGACCAGTTGGCTCATGATCTCACCAGTGCCACAGAGATTCCAAGGACTGGTGAGCAGGTCCGTCACCACCATGAGGACCTGAAGAGACGTAAGCAGGACCAATTGAACCTTTGGATCCAGGAGGCCCGGCAAATGCCCAATGCCCCACTACTGAGTAAGTTACATTTAATTATGTATGTAAGAAATTAAACTAGCTGATATTATGGAGATGTGTATTCCAATATTACTTCATTTATATTACAGCTGCAGGTGTCCGTTCTGTGAACCGCAGAGCCTATGGCGATAGGCTGGTGCGTTTGCGCCACCAGGCAGGTCAGTAATCCACTCCCAGTAACTGTAAAGAAATATAAAAGTATGACAATTAGCAAAAGAGTGCAGTGTAGTCACTAAGTAATAAAATGTGCAAGTAACAGTGTATGAGTGTTTGCAAGTATTGCTTGATTACAAAAGTGTGTTGCAGTCTGTAAACCAAACAGACAAATGAAAATGTCTGAAATAAAGTCTGAAATAAAGATGCCCCACCTGTAATATAATAGTACACAACCTGCAGCAGGCTGAAAAGTACAGCTGCAGAAGATGAGCAAATCACATGTGTGAAATATATCCCTGTTGAAATACTGAAACATGACAGAAGTGAGACTGCTGGAAAGGATTGTAATAACTACAGGTAAAACATGTCAATAAAGCCTAGAAGTAAGTACCATCCTGAATAGTAAAATGAAAACAAGTGAGAGAGTGTGAGAAAGAGTTATGAATCCACCATTAAAGTAGTAATAACCCCTGAATAAAGTATACTGCATTCAGTACAGAATGAAATGAATGTGACAAGTAGAACCAAACTGCGAAATGTGTTCAAAGTGTTGCTGCAGCTGGAATGTGTATCCCAAAATCTGGATAGGTTGCTCTCAGTCTGCAATATGCAGATAGTATGATTGTCTGAAATACCAAACATCCACAGTTGTCTATAGCTATATAAAGCAAATGTAGCAGGATGATGTAGCTGAACAAAGCCAGATATGAACGTGTATGAATAACAATAAAATGTATATTGATGTAGCAGTAACAGTCCTATCACCAAATTGAAGTAGTTATCTTATAGGAAACTGGAGTTAGAACAGTAGTGTGTATATATTTGCAGCTATTAGAAATGTACAGCATATGTATTGGTATTCGAAGGTGTTAATAATATTTTCTTCACCCCACCCTATAACCACATATAATCCATTCCACGTGAAATTGGTATGTGCAATCACAATTAACACCCCTGGACATTTGTCCTGTTGGGTCATAAATATTTGCATGTACATTGATGCATCTGCCCTGTTCATACATCCAAACCTGATGGCCTGTTGCCATCAATCAACCCTGCATGTTGTTGGACTGTTTATTGCTGTTCAAATTATGCATGTGTTATGCTCGCTGTTCAATGGTGTGAATATCTGGGTGTTTGGTTAATGGGAATACTAATGCATGCTGTTACAACTAATTGCGAATGGTATTGTATGTTACTAACCCAAACTGACATGACATAATGCAAAACATAGGACGACAGGGAAGGCGGGTTCCAGCGGACCCACCTCTCCCACCTCAACTGGCGAGTGCACCTGGCACTAGTGCACAGTCTGGACCCTCCTCCGGTGGTCCTGTGCCACCTGTGGGTGGAAGCGCTGCAGGGGATGGGGCCCGTCCCCCCTCTGCAAGTGTGGCCGGAGGAGAACCACCACTCACCCTCCGTAGCGTCCGGACTGTGGTGCGTAGGGAGATCCGGGACTCTGTTCTTGGGCCCCTATGCCAGCTTGAGGCACAGGTGGCACAACTTACGGGCATGCCTGTTGCCCGGCCTACACAGCCCCCAGCACAGCCCCATCCTGGGCAGTGAAGGAACAGTGGCAACTGCCCATGGGTGCTCTGGATATCCAAACATCTGTCCCCGTCAATTGTGTAACCCCCCCACACGTGTCATACACCGCCCCTGTATGCATCTTGTTTGTTGACCTACCCAACCTACCTCCCCAGCTATACCGACTTCCTTCACCTGACATACCACTCTCACCTGAAAAAAAAAAAAAAAAGGGCACTCTGTACCCACAAAAAAATTACGCCCCATACATAGCTGCCCATTCCGCACACATGTCTGCTGGACATGGAAACTATCAATTACAATTGGCTGTACAACAAGTATTATTGTTGTCCTGACACCTCTCTCAGGGGTGGAAGGTTTCAAATGTCACACCAAATTACATACATATGCACAGCTGTTGCTGATGAAGAAATGGGCAGCTATGGGCCTTACCTACATCCCTCCTGCAAAACCCAAGCTTGTTTCCCTACTGTCTTACCCTCTTTGTGACCCCTTTTTCACCACTTTCCTGTCTCCCCATTTTCATTTCTTTCAAAGAAAATAGCGCAGGTGTGCGCCAGAGTAAGCACTGTTAAGCGGTTGTAAGTGGGTGTGCGTAGAGCTGAACGCCAGTGCGCATGCGGGAGCTCCGTGCAAACCAGCGCTAACCCGGTTACAACTGCTTAAAAGTGCCTTAGTCACTCTGAGTGACAGGTCCTGTAGTCAGTTCAAAAGCAAAATAAAATCCCACTGTCAGTCTCGAACCCAGGACCTTGGAAACACTAGTCTGCATGACCTACCACTAAGCCATGAAGCCATGACTGTTATAGAAGAACATTGTGCTAAAATAAATATATCATGTAATAGTAGGAATGAATGTAAAGGGAATATAGGATGTGTAGTACACAAAGCATGTCATTTATACTTACTGTCAAAACTTGTGGATTTCCATAATAGTAGTGTGTGAACAGAAACAGCCATGCTAGTTGGTAGCTAGTAGGTAATAATGTCAGTTAATGTACATATATAAATGTATGTATATTTACATATATATATATATATATATATATATATATATATATAGGTTCATAGGTTCATAGGTTCATACTAGGCTATCTGCCCAAGGGCATTTATAAGCCTAGCCCATAGTTATGTGGCTTTCGCCACCCCTTTAGTTTGAATAAAAACTATGCCTATCATTTTGCTGTGCCTCTGTCAAGCAGTGACGCTGAAGTAATCCCTGGGGTATATCTGCAATCTCCCATCCATTGGTCAAGATTCCTCTTGAACAAGACCAGAGAGGTGCTCTGCCTCACATGTACCGGGATTTTGTTCCACAGCATAGGGAGTCTCTGGGTGATGAATCTGTCCCTCCAGCACATTCTATTTATAACCGTGTCAAGGTTTAAGTCTCCGCCCTTGTGGTTCTGAGGGATCTAGATTTTTGAGGTGAAGCATATTCATCAAATCTGGGTTTGACATGGCCTTATATGTCAGGCACAGGTCACCTCTGAGCAAGCGGTATGAGACTGAATAGAGCTGGAGTTCTTTCAGTCGGGCAGCATAAGACATATTTTGAGACCCTTTATCCTTTTGGTGAGGAACTTTGGGGCCTTTCAAGCTGCAGCAGGTGTCTGGTCAGATACATTCGAACGGGCATTGTACTCAATCATAGGTCTAATAAGTGATGAGTACAGGGGACGATGACCTCCCTTGATCTAGATGTGAATCCTTCATGATCAGGTGGGTGATATAGAAGGTTTTCCTAACTACTTTGGCAACATGAGTGTCAAGCGAAGGCTACTGTCAACCTGGGTCCCCAGATCTCTGATGACTTTTTCTGTGCTCAGTGGATTGCCACCTATATGGTAGCTAGGGGTAGCCTTGTTTTTCCCAAAGGGTATGACTATGCATTTTTGGCGTTTAACTTCAGGCCATGGCTCTGGCACCAGTTATCCATTTCTGTGAGGCCCTTCTGGAGGATATCTGTGTCAGATGTGTTTTCGACTATGGCGCCAGTTTGCAGTCATCTGCAAACTTTGTCAGCCATAACCCTCCTGTGTTTGCTTGTACTTCAGAAAAGTAGATGCCGAACAAGAGTGGACCCAGGACTGAGCCCTGTGGGACACCACTTGTGACAGGCTTTGAGTCTGACATGGCTCCAGCAACTCTGACCCTGTGGGTTCTGTCACTTAGCCAGTTTGCAACCCATCTTGTGATGTATGGGTTTACATTCAAGCTGATGAGTTTTTCGATGATACCTGAGTGGGGTATTGTGTGAAGGCCTTTGCCAGGTCGAGGTAGGCTGTATGGACTGCCTTTCCTCATCAATGGCCTTGGTGACTGTCTCAAAAAGTCAACCAAGTTTAAGAGGCAGGATCTGCCTTTGACAAAGCCAAACTGAGTTGGATCCAAAGTCTGCAAGTTCCCTATGTCTTTATTTATGAGTTCCATTATGATCCTCTCCATGGCTTTGCAGATAAGGCTTGTCAAGCTAATGGGGGTAATTTCCAGGGTCTGTGGAGGCACCCCTTATGAAGTGGGACCACAGTCGCCGGCGCCACTCCTTGGCACGTATCCTGAGGTGAGGCTAAGATTAAACAGCTGTCCTAACTGTGGGTTTAATTCCTCATTGAGTTCATGAAGCACACAGCCGGGACACCATCGGTCCCATGGATGCTGTGTTTTTGCCTTAGTGAGGGCAGTTCTCACCTGGGCGTTGGAGATGTTTGGAGGCCTACCATCCTCTGGAATAGATATCTCTCCTTTTGGTGGGGAGAAGTTTGCACTGAACCTGTCAGCCAGTATGTTGGCAATGTGTGTAGGTTCAGTAATTTTCACATCATTTTGAACTAATTCTGAGCATATCTGGGAGTTTCCTCCTAGGTTTCTAACATAGCTAAAGAAGGCCTTATGATTCTCTTTAGAGTCCTTGGCGATTTTTCTCTCAAAATTTGCCTTGGATGATTTTATGAGAGCTCTTAGTTTTTTACTTATAATGATCAAAGGTGTCTTACCTTTCAAGGATTTTGCTCTATCTTGTAGTAGCTTCCTCCTTTTGTTGTAGAGCTTGTTTATGGCTGGGGTCCACCAGACTGACGCTTGCCTTTGGTACAGAGAGTCTTAGTTTTGTTTGGGATTGCCTGATCCATGCAGTCCTGTAGGTGCTGGTAGAAGGCATTTGTAAGTGATTCATCGGTTTGAGTAATGTTTACCACTGGCTCAGGGGCCTTAAAGGAGACCACACTAGTTTTTAGAAGTGTGAAATCGGCTTTGAGAAGTTTTTCACTGTGGTCTTTTTGTTTCAGGTGGGGCGGGATGAGGACCTCCAGCGAGATTAGTTTATGATCTGATCTCACCAGTGAGGGGTATACTTCGGTGTTGAACATTTTGATCCCATGTTCGTGATGATGAGATCAAGTATGTTTTCTCCTCTTGTGGGGATGGTGACTAGTTGTTCCATGGCATTTGAGTTTATGAACTCCAGGAATCTTTGGGTTAGAGTGTTCGGGCTTGAGTAGTGTTCCCAGTCTATATTAGGGTAGTTAAAGTCACCTAGTATGATGGTGTTTGGAGATACATTTATCCCTCCAATGTTTTCAGGAAGGCCATGTGAGGTTCCTGAGTTTGAGAGGGTGGCCTGTAACATGCTACAAATTGCAGAGCAGTCTTGCCTATGGTTAATTGCACCTGGATGGTCTCCGATGCATCATGCGTTGCCACCAACCTTGAGGTGTGGGTGTCCTTTATGAATATGGACACCCCTTTCTTGGTGTTGTCCGGATTTTGGGGCGGGCATGATATGAGGTGAAACCTGTTAGTGCTGGGGTGCTCTCAGGAGCCTTGAACCAGGTTTCTGTCACAGCACAGACATCGATGTTCTCCATATTGAGAAGGGCCTCGAAAAGTGCATCTTGAGATTGAGACTTCTGGCATTGAGCAGCATTACCCTTAGTTTTTTCCTTTTGGTGTTCTAGGTGGTAGGTTTAGAATTTGAGCCTTGCCTAAAAAGGCACTATGGGGTGGCAAGAGCCTTTGCCAATATCCGGAAGCCCAGGGTGACAGGTGCAAGCCCCTTGCGAAGCAGCGTGGCTTGTCCAGCATGTCATCCCACGCAGACAGACATTGGATCCTTTGAATGACACCAGAATTTAAGCCAATTATTAAAGCTGATCATCTTATCACTGTATTGTGGCATCATTCTAGGTGAAGGTAGGATACTGCTCAAGGTCAGGGTCATACCTGCCTGGGCTACATAATCAGAGAGCTCCTCGATGTCCCTTTTCATGTAGTCCAAGGAGGTACATCTCAGGTCGTTGACACCAGCGTGGACAATGACTGAGTCGTACTTGTACCTGCTGTTGAGAGACCTGAGTGCTTGCGTTATGTGGCGGATTCTAGCGCCTGACAGGCAGCTTACTGTGACTATATATAGTTGTAGGTGTCAGTGTGCATACACACTTACTACAGGAAACAGGAGAGAGGAATGGAGAAATGTGAATCTTCAACACAGCCTAAATCATGAGAGAGATACTAACCTTTACACTCACAGAACAGTGTCCACAGCATACCAGCATGGTCCCCGCCCTCACAATCTGAAAGGGCAATGACTATCTCACATACCCTTTTATAGCACTGTCCTGAAATCACAGTGAGAACTGCAATCAGTACACAACTGGCTGCATGCAATTAGCAAATGCTGGCTTACAATTGGTGCAGAGGCCATCACATGGACCTATGCAGCTACCTACAAAAGCATCCTGTACTCACACTCCACACATGCAATACTTTCATTGCACTGTCTGGAGGCAGACAGAGAGAGAGAGAGAGAGACAGAGAGAGAGAGAGAGAAAAGAAAAAAAATTAAGAACACAAACAACAACACACGGTACACAAACTAAGTTGAAGCTGTCAGCAGTGTCAGTACCAAGCCGTTCCAGCAGCAGCAGGAAGCTGTAGTAGTGGTAACGCAACCAGCTGAGACAAACACAGGTAATGTAAAGTAACAAGTTAATAGTCTGCATACTGTGAACCCTCCATATGTGTCATAGGTCTCTATCTATAGGTATGTCCATGTGATAGGTTGTGTGCACGTAGTTCCACCCAAGGGGGATGACTATACATTACATGTCATTCAGTGTTAGGCCATGATCCTGGCACCGGCTTTCCATTTCAGTCAGGCCTGTCTGTAGGATGTGTGTGTCAGCTGGTGTAATGACTATGGCGCTTAGTTTGCAGTCACCTGGGAACTTTGTCATCCACAACCCGCACATGTTTGCTTTTACATCTGAGAAATAAATGCCAAACAAGAGGGGTCCTAGGACAGAGGCCTGTGGGATACCACATGTGACTGGCATTGAGTCTGACATGGCTCCTACAATATCGATATTATGGGTTCTGTATGTCAACCAGTGTGCAACCCATCATGTGACATATGTAGTAACATGTAAGCTAATGAGCTTGTCTATGATGCCTGACTGGAGTACTGTGTTGAAGGCCTTAGGTAAGTCCAGGTACGCTGTATGGATTGTGTTGCCCTCATCAATGGCTGTAGTGACTGTTTTGGAAGGTCAACCAGGTTCAAAAGGCAGGATCAGCCCATCACAAAGGCAAACTGGCTGGGAACAAGTGTCTGCAGGTACCCAATATCGCTATATATGCGTCCCATACTGAATCATTCCATAGCTTTACAGATCAGGCTGGTTAAGCTTATGGTGCGGTAGTTCCCAGGGTCAGTAGCGGTGCCTCCTTAGTGGAGTGGGACCACTGTTGCTGTATGCCAGTGTTCAGGTACATATCCCGTAGTCCGGCCAAGGTTAAACATCAGTCTTATATGCGGTTGTATGTCCTCTTGGAGTTCACGTAGCACACATCCAGGGATACCATCAGGTCACATTGATGCTGTGTGTTCTGCTTTGCTGAGGGAGGCCCTCACCTGGACATGTGAGATGATAGGGAGGTTACATTCAGCTGTGATAAGTATTTCTAAGTGTGGGGAAGAAGGAGGGGGGATACGTGCACCGAACCTGTCTGCAAGAATGTTGCCAATATCTGTGTGTTCGGTGAATGTTAAGTAGGTGTGTAGTAACTCAGAGCATATCTGAGGCGTTTGGTCCATATGTGTAACATAACTGAAGAAGGCCTTGTGGTTATCTATAGTGTTTGTAGCCATTTCCCTCCCAGAGTAGGCCGTGGATGTTGTTATGAGAGACCATAGCTTATTACCAGTGCTGACCACAGATGCCTTCCCTTAATGTGAATCTGCTCTGTCCTGCAGTAGCCTCCTTCTATCGTTATACAATCTGCCTTTGGCTGGGGTCCACCGGACAGGATGCCTAACCTTTGTGCATAGGGTCTGGGTTAGAAATGTGTGTGCATGTTCCACGCATTCTTTGGGATGTCCGTGGGAAGCATTCGCAAAGGGGTCAGCAGTGTGGGTTGTGGCTTCCACTGGCCCAGTGGGCTGCATGGATACCATCTCAGTCCTAACAAGTGAATAACTGTCTAATTGCATACATATCAAAGTAATCTACTGTGCTGGTGGTGGGGTATGTATATCCAGGCCGAGTAACTTGTGTCCAGATCACACTAGTGGATGGTGTTCCACATACAGTACCTTGGTATGAACCCCCAGAGTGAGGTTGTGCATTGGACCCATCGCAGTGTGCTGACCGATGGGGCATGCTACTATGTTGTATGGAATGTGGCAGGTATTGTTGCACAGGTGTTGGCTGAGCACTGATATCTGGCCATGTACTTGTGTATCCACCAAGACACACACACATGCTACATATGGGAGTAGTAGTATATCACTACAGTTGAGTATCATGTATAGTATGTGTGCCATATATTGCTGACATAGTCTGCTGATATCCTGTTTGTGTTCTCTTCCAGGGACATGGCGCGTCAACGTAATCCTGCCTACTCTGCAGCAGAAGATGAGGAGATACACCAGAGCCTGGTGCGGGATTATGACATACTGTTTTCCCGCACCAGCCAGAATCAGCAGAAGACAGCTGCACTGTGGCAAGACCTGGTCCGTAGGGCAAATGACATTGGCACGCATAATAGGACATATGAG
This sequence comes from Protopterus annectens, assembly GCF_019279795.1. Classification (NCBI taxonomy): domain Eukaryota; kingdom Metazoa; phylum Chordata; order Ceratodontiformes; family Protopteridae; genus Protopterus; species Protopterus annectens. Next base: position 841,732,573 of record NC_056739.1, read on the forward strand.
CAGGTACGACATCACTGCAGTGATTTAATCAGAAATGTCCATCAGCGTGTGTCGGATATCCACAGGCAACAGGTTGCCACAGGAGGTGGGGTAGCCACACATCCCCCCTCACCAGACTGGAGGGGCTACTCCTAAGTGTTATGGCTCCAGCCCTGGAACATCAACAGCAACACACCTGCATCATGATGGAGGCTGGATCCACACAGCAGCACGACATGGAGCGTGCAGGTAATATGCCATATGTACACGTGACTGTTCTGTACACTGTTAGTTTATGCATGTGTAAGGTGTGTCCGTGGTATGTAGCTGTCAACATAGTATGTAATTTTGCAGGTGTGATATTGCCAATATCAGCCGCTGACGTGTGAAAGGCAACTGGTGTACTACTGCACTGTATCATATGCAGTATCAATGGCACAGTTGTGCCCACTGACATTAATCTCCTCATTTCTGCAGGTCCCTCCGGTGTTTTACAGCAAGGCAGCCCATCCATGCTGGTGAGTGTGTTTTAACAATACCTATAATAGTTCTGATAGTGCTAGTAATACTAGTGTAACTCAGTAGTGTTCTGTGTGTATACTGCAGGGTGTGCATGTGTGCCTGTGTCCACGTGTGCATGTGTGCCTGTGTCCACGTGTGCATGTGTGCATGTGTCCATGTGTCCACGTGTGCATGTGTCCACGTGTGCATGTGTGCCTGTGTCCACGTGTGCATGTGTGCATGTATCCACGTGTGCACATGTGCATGTGTGCCTGTGTCCAAGTGTGCATGTGTCCATGTGTGCATGTGTGCATAAGTGCATCACTGGTAACATTGTGTAGACATTGTAAACTGTGTTTCCTGTCTTCCTCCCACAGGTTCTGGTGCTGCTCTGGTGTCCTGCAGCAGGGAACCTGAATCTGGTGCCACAGGTACTGATAATGATGATATCTGTGTAATGGCACAGGAAGGTGTGTCAGGGTCTGTCATTGGTCAGCCAATTGACAGCACACAGCTGTCAACCCCATCATTGCGCACAGTCATCCTGCCAGTACATCCTATGTCACCATTATCACTAGGTGATGGACAGGATACAGTGGGCATTGACCAGGGTAATGTGATATCTGTGGCACATGCATCCCCACACAGCAGCCATGGGCAGGGTCCTGCGATGGTACCACACAGACAGTTGCCCATGGGTTCTCGTGGGAGCATCCGTGGGCATACTGCCTCTGGCAGACTTGCCCAAAGAGGTCTGTCAACCTCAGCTATGTTTCGGGCTGTCATGCAGGCACAGTCGTGTATGGAAAGGTACACCAGACAGGGTCTGAGGGAGCTGAGAGCATGTCGCACAGCCATGACTGACAGTATGCGTGACATCGTGGATGCTATCCGTAATTTCACTGATGTCATAGACAGACGTTGTGGGGACATATTACAGCAGTTCCACAACCACATGTCCATGAGCCAGGGCAATGGTGGATGGTTGCAGCATCGACGTGGCTGTATGCCAGCAACAGCAGCAGCTGGCAGTCGGCGCGGGCAACAACAGGCATGCGGATGCCCCCATATAGTGCCAGCAGCATCCCCAGCAATGCTGGGTCTGGGCTGTCATTGGAACGCCCCAGGAGACCACGTGCACGTGGCTCTGGACAGTCCCAACAGGGACCTGTGTCCAGTCAACACACTCCCACTTCTGATGACAGTACCCAGTCTGGCTTAGTACCGGATACGGTCCGTAGCACCCCTGCCAGGCACAGGTACTATGTCCGTGCCCACAGACACTGATCTGTATGACCTGCCAGGTACAGTCTGTGGCTGTCCACAAACTCCTGTATATGGCAGCCATGAGGTGGAACTGTGTGCGTGCATACACACATGCGAAATATTAACACCTAGGGCTACCACATACACACACACACACTGCACCAACAGTGCCCCACCCTGTACTGCTGTCCCTCACCAACACACGTACACACATATGTCAGTTGGTGGTATCAGTGGCAGACTCAGGCATACCTAATTCACACCCTGTGCATATGATGAAACTGTGCCACCTCCTGCAATCTCCAACATCAGTGCAGGAACAGGTAAACACATTGCTGATGCACAGGGTGACTACATCGAAGTGTATTAGTAGTATCATGTTGGTAACAGTACAGTGTGCTGATATGACTGTGTGTATATCCCAGCATGCCTGATGCAGTAACCGTATGACTGTCCTGAATTGTTATCTACACCCATAGTAAGTACCATAGTGTAACAGCTGCACATTATTGCATACCGGTGGTAAGGATGTCAACAGATAGCCACATACATGGGTAGCACAGGGGGGAAGCTAATGCAAGTAGTGATACGCAATGATGGACATATACAGTATTGGTGGCAAGTTGCCCACAACGACTATGCAATGTGGATGTTTGCGCATGTTGATATGTGTGCAGTACCAATGTAATACAAATCACAATTAACTATGACATAATATCAGTTCTACCATGGACATCTGAGCTGTGCATTCCTGGGTACATGTTGATAGTGCCTACATATTTGCACTGTTACCTACTGTTAGTGTTACCCCTACTTTGTTGTTCATGGACTACTTCCAGCCCTGCTTACTGTATCTTTGTTTGCATGCATGTTCGCTTGGGGTACCCTGGAACACTGCTTCCACCTGCAATGCAGAGTTACAGTGCTTCTGTGGACTCCTAGTGACATCTGCATAGTGTACTATATGTATGTCAAGTTTCCACATGACAGAACGTCACTGTCTGTCCTGTTTGCATGTACGTTGCCTGTGACACATTGCACATGACTTACCTGGCATCTACCCACGTGTGCAACCATATATGCCAGTGCTATGAAATCAGTAGCAGTACACCCACACATACACACCTTCAGTATGTTGTTCCCCATTGGCCCTATGTGTTGGTAATCACCATGGCAATCACACTACTATGGTAGCATGTGCAACGGTAACCTGTGAATCACCTCTATGGTCCAGTTGTGGTTTATGTGAGTCATGTGGCAATGTCACAGCTGCCACATGTATGCAGTCAACCCTCACCCCTGGCCAGGAACGTACAACACATGTGTGGGATGCCACCACATAGCCAATCTGGGGACTGAGCACTCTGAACCCAGTACTGCCATACCCTGTCAGGTGGCATGACATACTACAGTGACTACAATACCAGTCTGACATAGACCCGCACTGACAGCAATCTGAACAAACTGGGGCATACTTGGAGACTCTGAATAGCATCCTGCCTGAGCATCACACACTTCCGCAGCTGGCACACAGGCATACGTTATGTCGTAACAGAGCACATGCCACATATGGCACACACATCCCGTGTGCCACACACTCAGAGCCTGTAGGGATACACAACACACCTGCTACAGATGTGTCAGGTACCTCTCTTGGCCGCTGCAGTGGGGTCCCGCTCAACAGGCTGTACATGGTGAAGGTCACAGTGATATGCCTGTGGGGCACTATGGTCCACCACAAAACACATGCATACAGGTCAGTCAGAGGCATGGACACATATGACTCAGTCATTGACCATGCCACTATGGATGACCTGAGACATACCTCCCTGGACTACATGATAGGGAACATAGAAGGGATCTCTCAGCATGTGGCATGGGCCAGTATGAGCCTCATCTTGGTTGCCATCATACCCTCACCAGGTATGCTACCACTATATGTAGGAAGGGTGTTCTATGTCTACATTCTGCTCGATCTCCAATGTCATTCATAGGGTATCCACTGGCTGTCAATGTGTGCTTACATGCTAGGGAAGCCACAACCATTTGCGAGGGGCAGCTTGCACGTGACACCCATGGGCCATTGTATATTGGTGAAGCCCCTTGATACACACATAGTGCCTTTTGCTGCAGGACACAGATTACATAGCCACCTCCGCGGGTATCACACAGGATAGGACACTAACAGTGATGCTACACAACACCAGCAGTGTACACCGCAAGATGCATGCACTGGACACTGTCCTCAGCACGGTGAACTGCAATGTCTGTGCAGTACCAGAGTCCTGATTCATGGCTCACAGGTGCAACCCATCACTGCCAGGTTATACATCATACCATGCCTGTCGTCCCCTGCACATGTAACACATATGGACAGGGGGGTGGTATCCCAAGGCACCACAGATACACACACCTCCAGGTTGTTGGCACAGCACAAAGCATCAGGGCCTATTCATGAGCAGCTAACAGTGTGTTGGACTGCCTTCTGGTTCATAGCCTGGCACACACAACCCTCCCATACACAGGAAACCCACCTATCCTCCCTAACAACACTGGCAATATGACAGTCTGAAGAAATGTCTTTATATGGCTGGACTGCATCCAGCCAAACATTGTGCGTGAGCATTACTGTAGCTACAACACACTAGCTGAAAGGTTCCCAGCATGTGGTCACTGAATTGCAGTGGAATAACATGTTACCACTCCCACAACAGGTGGGAACATGCAGCACCTGTTCATCGACTACATGTAGACTACATGGCCCAGACCAGATGTGTATCCCCTGCTGTAGGTATTATACCATATACAACCCACACTGTATAGACACATACCGTGTGCGGCCCCTGCACAGTAAGACACAGTCATATTGTTATGCATTGCGAATACCATTTATCCACGTGAGGCACGTGTCAGACATGGTAACTACTGCAGGTCACAGGTATTTATGTGTATGTGTCACACACATACATCATGTGTGCATTGCCATTGCTGGTTAAGGCAATGGCATGCATTGTTATGCACAGAAACCCACACAAGGTCATATTGTGTGACACAACCACACGTGGTAGTTGTGGGTTTCCAAAACATACCTATCTGTGCTCTGACAATGGTAATAGACCCAGTAGCAGAGTGCACTATTGGCATTACTGGCCAAGTAGCCCTGTTTGGCTGTACTGATAGTGTGGTGACATCCCCTGTGTTTACTGGGGGAATATGCAGCATCTGGTGTATTGTAGTATTTGCCAAAATGATCTGTTCTCTCACACTTGCAATTACACACACCCTACTACCCCCGCACATACACACACACTTGCAGGATTCATGCCCCTACCTAACTATGTCACGACACGTGAGAGAGACACATTAGCAAAGTACACTATTCGGAGGTTCCTCTTCTCCGGCTGTACTTATAGGGTGCTGACATCATCAGTGTTTGGAAAGGGTAATGTGCATCATGTAGTGTGATCTTCTGATTGCCAAAAAGCACATGTTTTTCATACAGAATTGCACACACACAAACTCCGCAAATCCAAACACACACACACTTGCAGGTTTCAAACTCCTACCTAATTATGTTGTGACACTTGACAGAGACGCATTAGCAGAGCACGCTATTCACATTACTGGGAGGGTTCCCTTCTCCTGCTGTACTTATAGGGTGCTGACATCATCAGTGCTTAGATAGGGGAATGTGCATCCTGTAGAGTGTTTTCACAGTTGCCAAAAGGGACATCTTCCTCACACAGACATCCACACACACTGGGCAGTTGCAGGATTCAAACCCCTACCTAACTATGTTATGACACTCATGACAGACGCATTAGTGGAGCACGCTATTCGCATTACTGGGTGGGTTCTCTTCTCCTGCTGTACTTACAGGGTGCTGACATCATCAGTGCTTAGATAGGGGAATGTGCATCCTGTAGAGTGTTTTCACAGTTGCCAAAAGGGACAACTCCCTCACACGACATCCACACACACTAACCCCTCTCCACACACACTGGGCAGTTGCAGGATTCAAACCGCTACCTAACTATGTTATGACACTCATGATAGATGCATTAGCAGAGTGCGCTATTCGCATTACTGGGAGGGTTCTCTTCTCCTGCTTTACTTATAGGGTGCTGACATCATCAGTGCTTAGATAGGGGAATGTGCATCCTGTAGAGTGTTTTCACAGTTGCCAAAAGGGACTTCTCCCTCACACAGACATCCACACACATCAACCCCGCTCACCCACACACACACTGAGCATTTGCATGGTTCAAACTCCTACCTAACTATATTATGACACTTGAGGGAGACGCATTAGTAGAGCGCGCTATCCAAATTACTGGGCATCTGTTCTGCACCTGCAATATTTATAGGGTGCTGACATCTTTATTTCTACAGAGGTATGTACATCTAGTGCTACCTGTCAGGTGGGGGATAGCATATATATGCATTTGCAGCCACCTACTTCAGGGTCAGATATGCACATCGCACTGGCAGGTTATGTTCTATACCATGCTTCGTGACCACAGGACCTGTAACACACAACACAACCAGTCCAGAACACCACTCCCACATCCAGGACACACACTTTGCTTCCCTGGGAACAGTGCGGGTATATGCAGGTGTTCACATACACCATTCCAGTTGTTAACATCAGGTACAGGCATATTGTGTGTGGGAACTACTCAGGCCTCTACAACTTTACCCTACAGCCACTACAATTTGTGGGTCCATGTGCTATGGCAGAACCACTCACCACAGCCACATGGGGGAATACATATTGCACCTGTCCATCTGCAACATGGGTACTCACTGTTCCACACCAGAGGTAGACCACCATTGTTGATATCTGACCATACCCACCTTTCCCTGGACATCCATATCCCATCCCACCCCCAGGCAAGGTTGTCACTGCAAACAAACTGTATTTAGCACAAGCAGACTCTACACTTGTGAAGACTGGGGTGGACGACTTCAAAGGATCCATGCTGGGGGACTATACTGGCCACTCTGCATAATCCTTGACACTTGCATTCTATGAGCATGTGGAAGGTTTGCATTGATCATGCTATCCCACATATACCCATGACTGCTCCACAACAAGACACCTGTCAGGTGTACACCAGCCATATATGAGCCATCCAACAGACAGAGTGAGCTAATACATTGCAGAGCTGTAGCCCACAGAGGGAGGACATCTGTGAACAGTACCAGCATGACACTTCATTCCCACATAATCATCACAACACAGTGTTGACAGTGGAATTGTCCAGACAATGCAGATAGGGCTCCCCTCAGTCTGTTATTGATGCCCACTTACTGTTAGAGGTCCTCGGCAACCCTCTTCCAGCACACACCAACAACATGGATGTGGCTTAGCACATTCAAACTCTGGGATCTCCACTGTGCCCCTGCTTGACAGAGGCACAGCTCACTAGCCTTACACGTTGCCTTATGTGACCTACTTTACAGTGGCACAGTAGCCTACTGTACTGGGGATGCAGATGCCAAGCACACTCTGGCTAAGCTGTCATTCCCTAGGGCAACAAGCCTAGTATTGACCTCTACACCCATATGTTTAATTGTCAGATGCACAATATTTGTTGCTGTTAGACTGTTTGCAGGTCTTTATTGCCATAGCATTCCCTGTTCCTATGAACAACTTGTGTATCTGTGGAAGATGTTTGAATATGAGGGTGATCCACTATATCACTTATGTCTCTGTAGTCATTTACTGTGTGCACTGGGCAGATTGCTGTGTTGTGGTTGGTTCCTGGAATGACACGTACAAATACCAGATATGTGTGGCCAACTGCTAAACAGAGATATGGCCTAAGTGTGTGAGCATGCCCAGTTCAGCCTTTCCATGGCATGTTGTCTGACATATGCCTCATTTATCAAAGTGTGCGAGCATGCCCAGTGTGAGCTTTCCATATGTTGAACTCTGCAGTCCACCACATATTTGGGTGTGTGTGAACTTCAACAATATCTCATGTTTATGGTTGTGTGTTGGGTGTCATGTTGTGTAATAACTGGCCAACTGCTTCGTGTCTGCCACAACAGGGATTATACTGTGCCTGCAGGGATTGCATGGGATACTTTGCATACAGTTGTCAACATCCTTTCATAATGACCTAACACTGTAGTACCATATAGTGTACTGGTTCAGTACTTTCACTGTGGTGGACAGTATCCTGGGCTTTAGTCCTATCACTGCTTGACATCTTCATAGTGAGCACAACAGACTGTGTAGGGGCCAGTTGTGCACATATGACCATGTTGCATTATGTTCAGATATGGACTACCTACACCAGGCTTGTCCAACATTGGTAGTGTATTCCACAACATAGGTGGACATTGGCAAACACTAGCGATGTTCCCTAGGCCATTTCCGATGCTAGTCACAGAGTGTGTTTGTCCTTTGACACTCATTGTAACTGGAGTTTGCCATGACATATGTCATGGTTAGTATACTGTGCCTCCGTCTACCTCTGACATAACAGTGATACCCAGGGTTAACCTACCATCTCCCATCCACTCATCAGGATTCCTCTTGAGGGCTGTTGATAGGTGACTCTCTGGCTAACCTGTACTGGGAGTTTACTCAAGAGTGGGGGTGGCTTCTGTGTTATGGATCATTCTATACAGCTTGTCCTATGTATGTCAGTGCTGGGGTTCAGGTCTCTCATGTGCATAGCTCACTGCCATTCAGATTGTACAAGGTGCAGCATGTTCATTGATTCCAACTTGGACATGGCTTCATACATCAGGCACAGCTTGCCTCTGGGTGGGCAGTATGGCAGTATGTGGGGCTGCAGTTTGTTTAATCAGGCAACACATGGCATCTGTTCATGCTATTTGCTACTCCTGGTGGGGTACTGTTGTGGACTTTACAGTTAATGGAGGTGTCTGCTGAGGTATATCCCACAGGGGCTATTGTAGTCAATTGTGATGCTGATGAAGGATGACTGCAGAGCCACAGTGACCTCCCCTTATCTACATCTGACAACCATCATGATTGGGTGGGTATATGGTATGTTTCTGCTAACACTACAGCCACATGTTTGTCCAGTGCAGGATATCTATCACCTTGTGTCCCCAGGTCTCTCATTACATGTTAGGTACGTAATGGGTTAACACCTGTGTGGTAACTGGTGGGCTCTTACTGTATATCCACAGTGGTTGTCTATACACAGTTCTGCAATTAGCTTGCTGACATGGCTATGGCTCCAGTTGTCTGTTTCTATGTGGCCCTTTTGTGGGTTGCTTGTGTCAGCTGGGGGTCGGATATGGTGGGCAGTTTGTACTCCTCTGCATACATGTTCAGTCACAGTCCTTCCATGTTGGCCTGTACCTATGGGACATATATACGACGGGGTGGTCCCAGGACCAAGCCTTGTGGGATGCCACTCATATCTGCTTTGTAGTCTGACATGGATGCAGCATGTCTGACCATATCAGTTCTGTCCTTGGTCTGGTTTGCAACCCCTCTACTGACATAGGGGTTTATATTTAAGCTGGTGAACATATCCATACTGAACTCATAGGGTATTGTCTGGAAGCATATGCACGGTCCAGCTACGCTGTGTGGGCCACATTGCCCTCATCAATTACCTTAATGACTGTTTCAAATGGGTCAAACATGTTTAGGGGCAGGATCTGCACTTACGACAGCCACACTGGGTAGGGTCTGGTGTCAGTAGGTCCACGATAGCTTTATGTCTGCGGTACATACTGATACTTTCCATAGCTGTGCAGACCAAGCTTGTCAGGATCCTGGGGTGGTAGTTTGCAGTATCCATTCAGGCAATACCTTTGTTGTGAAGGACCACTGTTGTTGTACACTGCTCTTTGGGTATATATCCTGTGGTAAGGCTGACATTGGGCAGTAGTGTGATTTGGCATTCCATTATTCTTGGAGTCCACGTTGGTCTCAGCCCAGGACACCATCACATACCTTTGCTGCTGTGTGTTTTGCTTTGTAGTTGATGGCTGTTACCTCAGCATCTGCAATGTCAGGGGACCAGCAGTCTGCTGGGATACATATTTTGCATACTGGGGGGGGGGGGGTTGCACTGAACCTGTCAGGTTGTATGTTGGCAATATGTGTGTGTGTTTGGCATGTTGTTTGTAATATCTGTGTGATTCGGAGCATATCTGTGAATTCCCAACATGGTTCCTACCATCAGTTGAGTAAGCCTTGTGATTATTCTTAGTGTCCTGTACAATTTGTATCTTCATAGGTTCATAGGTTCATACTAGGCTATCCACCCTAGGGCATTAGTAAGCCTGTTCTTTACTGTGCCTCTGTCTGGACGTAACACAGTGAAGACCCCCAGTGTATATGTGCGATCAGCCATCCACTTGGCAATATTCCTGTTGAGGGGTGTCAGTGAGGGGCTCTGCCTAACATGGATTGGGATCCTGTTGCTGGGTGTGGGGAGCCTCTGGGTTATGTATCTGTCCCTCCAGCACATCCTATTTCATTATGTGTTGAGGCTGACATCTGTCACTTTCACAGGTCCAATGGCTTTGATTTCCTGGGGTGGAGCATGCCCATTACTCCTGTGTTGGACATGGCCTTGTACAACAGACATACAATGCCTCTGTGTAGGCAGTCTGTGACTGCATTCAGCTGGGGTGTTTACAGCCAGGCAGCATATGACATATATTTGACAACCTTTATCCTCTTGGTGAGGTACCTTTGAGGTCTTCCTAACCGCTGCAGTTGTCAGGTACGGTACATCCCATATGAGTCATTGTACTAGATTATGGGTCTAATAAGGGAACAGTACAGGGGCACACTGACCTCTGTTGATGTAGATGTGAATCCTTTCATGATACGGTGTCCAATATAGACAGTCTTCCTAGCCACATTGGCATTGTGAGTGTCACATGACAGGTTACTGTCGACTTGTGTCCCTAGGTCCCTGATTACTCCTTGCATACATAATGGTTTACCACCTATGTGGTAATTTGTGAGTACCTTGTCTGGTATTTGGTGGGACATTCATACTGTCCAGTGTCTTTAGGATGTCTGGGTGGGGTTCCTGTGTGTGAGAGTGTGGTCTGTCGCATGCTACAGACTGTACAGCAGTTTTGACTACACTTAGGTGCACATGGGTGGTCTCCGCTGCTTCTTGCATTGTCAGTTACCTGGCCGTATGGGTGTCTGTGCTGCATATGGATACTCCCCCTCCTTTGCTGTTTTGGTCCAGGTGTTGGGGCCATAACGCATGATATGTGGTATAACCTGGTAGTGCTGGTGTGCTGTCAGTAGGCTTGCAGCAGGCTTCTGTCACTGCACAGACATCGATGATCTCCATACTGGGAAGTGCCTCAGGTGCATGCATATTGCAGTTTACACATCTGGCATTGGTCAGCATTACCCTTATGTTTCTTACCACTTATGTTTTCTAGGGTGGTGGGTTAGTCTTTTTGGCCTTGCCTACGTACGGCTTTATGTAGGTAGCAAAGGCCTTATCCAGTATCCAGACGCCCAGGGGTAACAGGTGCAAGCCATCCCTGGAACAGCAGCATGGCTTGTCATGCATGAAATCTCAAGCAGACAGACATTAGACCCTCTTGGACTGACAGCTGTAACTGTGCCACCTGTTAAAGCTGATCATTCTGTGTTTGTACTGTGGCATCATTCTTGGTGAGGGTTGGATGCCGCAAATGACCAGTGTCATACCGGCCTGGAGTACATACTCAGAGAGCTCATCCATGTCTCTTTTCATGTAGTCCAGGGAGGTACATCTCAGGTCATTCACACCAGCATGGACAATGAGTGCATCATATTTCTGCTTGCTTTGGGGTGACCTGCGTACTTGTGTTATGTGGCATATTGTGGCAGCTTACAGGCAGCTTACTGTACCCTTTCCCTTGTTCAGTCTGGTGAGTGGGACAGCAGTGTGTCTGCCTATACAGACACCTATTACAACTGTATCAGGCATGTTGTTTCTCCTTCTGGCCTGTAACTGTTTGGCACACCAGCTTTGTGTACTATGTGTTGCATGTGCTATGTTTGGTGGTTGTGATTGCTTGGGGTCTGCTTTGGACCTCTGTTGGTGTGGTGTGTTTGTAATTAGGGCCTCCGGGAATGTTTTTCTGTGTTTATGTGTTTGGTTTACAGTTGTGATAGGTCTATGTGGGACTGGGTTTGTGGTGTATGTGGTTACCTTCTCCTCCTGACTGGTTTTGACAGTACTGAGTTGGGGGAGCTCAGCCTCTGGTTTGGATAAATGGTTGCATCTCTCACATATATTTGTATTTATTGGGGGGAGTTGTGGGTTGTCTGTGTACTTGGGGCAGGTGTCACATTGCCTCTGGATTCACAGATTTTACCTGTTGTGGCTGGCCTTAGTGGATTGTATGTGTGGACATATTTTATTGCCATACTACTGATCAGTGATTACTTCCCTTTTTATGTTTGCTCTATCATGTAGTAGCTTCCTCATTCTCTTGCATGGTTTGGTAATGGCTGGAGTCCAGCATGCCAGATGCCTGCATGTATGGCATTGTGTCTTGTTGTTATTTGTGATTGCATAATCCAAGCATTCCTGGCTGTGTTCATGGAATGCCTGTATAACATGTTCTGTGGTGTGTCCCATATTCTGCACCTGCACAGGGCCTTTCGTGGATTCCACATCGGTTTGGAGGGGTGCAACCTATGCTTTACACATGTTTTCACTGTGGTTTTCTGGCCAGGGACTGTGGTCAGGATGTGTATATCTGGTGTGATTACTCTATGGTCTGGTCTTACCAGTGAGGGATACACTTCTCATCTTGCCATCCAGTACGCATGTTGCTGATTATCACATCCAGTATGCTTACCACTCTTGTGGGAGTGGTACGTTGTTCCTGGGCATTTTGGTTTATGGATTCTGGGAACTTTTCTCCTACTGTGTTGGTGCTAGTATAATGCTCCCAGTGTATGTCTGGGTATTTTCAGTCAAGCAATATAATGTGGTTTGGGGGCTTGATATATTCATGTATTCCAACATAGGCCAGGTGCAGTTCCTGGTATTAGGACAGTAGTCTGCAGCAGGCTATATACTGGGAGGCAGTTTTAGCCATTGGTATTTGACCATGGCTAATCCATGCTGATTCTTGTTGTGGTACCAACATGGGGGTGTAGTTATCCTTGACATTTATTGCTAGTCACCCTCCTTTTGTAGCTTGTTCCATGTTTTGCGGCTGTACAGCACAGTATGAGGTGTAACCTGGTAGTGTTAGGGTGCTGATGTGAGCCTTGACCCAGTTTTCTATTACAGGACTGATATCAACATTCTCCATACTGTGTGCATTTACACTGCACGCATCTTGCTGTTTAGACTTCTGGCATTGGGTAGCATTACATCTAGGTTCCTATCCCTTGTGGTACCTATGAAGGTGGGTTTGTGTTTTGAGACTTACCTATTCAGGGCATGCTGTGGGTACTGACAGCCTTTGCCAGTATCCATGGGGCCTGGACTGATAGGTGCACACCACACCTAGCAGGTGGTGCATCATGTCATGCTCAGCATGTCTTCCCAGGCTGAAACACATTGGCTCCCCTTTGACTAACTGCATTACTTCAGCCAGTTATTGCAATTGATCATTCCATCGTCATTTTGTGGCTTCATGCTTGGTGAGGGTGGATGTTAGTCAGTGTCCTCAAGTGTGCATATAGTACATGGTGTTACATTACTTAACAGATGGCATTCATGCCTCAGGTGGTGCTGCAGGGCTGCCTCTGTCGGATGCACATATTACACTCCCTGTACATGTTTGTGAGCAGGTCATGTCATTTTAGGCATCCCTGTTATTATTTGAGTGAGTCAGAGGGGGTATCATTCCCAGGGTTCCTACTGAGCCAGTGTATGTGCTATGCGTTGCCTCTTTGCCAAGGCCAGGGCATACTGGGCACGCCTCCTTCTGCCTACTGGGGCAGGCTCAGGTTGTTCCTCCTCCAAGTCACGCTCTGCCTGTGATGGCCTTGGCAATGGTGGGGGGCTGTTTGGCCCAGCCCTATGCTGGTCCTGCTGCAGCTGTTTTCACAAGATCATATTATGTAGCATAGCACATACCATGACAATTTGGGTACATGTAGTTGGTGAGTACTGCAAGGCTCCACCAGATGTGTCCAGACACCAGAACCGTGACTTGAGCAGCCCAAACACACGCTCTATTACATTACGTGTTTGTGCATGTGCCTCATTATGGCATTCCTGTTCAGGTGTGTGTGCATTTCTGATGGGTGTCATCAGCCAAGGCTCCAGTGCATAACCTGCATCCCCCACTAGGTGTCCATGTGGGATGTCCCCACTGGCAAATGTCTGGTACAGCTACGTCAAATGCCAGATGTGGGAATCATGGTAGCTCCCAGGGCAGCCAGCACACACATTCATTATTATGCCCTGGGCATCACACACGACCTGGCAGTTGATGGAGGTGAAGCCCTTGCAGTTAATGTAGGCCCTACCCCGCTCACCGGCTGGTGCTTTGATGCGTATGTGCGTGCAGTCTATTGCACCCACTACCTCAGGGTATTCCGCTATTTGCTGGAAGAGACGCATATTGCTGGCCAGTACCTCACGGGCATTGGGGAAATATACATGATCACCGACATGTGCTGACATGGCATTGAGGAACTGGTGCAGTACCCTGGAGGCTGATGCCTGTGATATCCCCAGCATATCACCAGTTGGCCTCTGGAAGGTACCTGTTGCTAGTATTCTTAGGCCAACACATACCTTGGTTTCCACTGGGATGGGTTCCCCTCTGTTGGTTCTGTGTGTGAGGCATGGCCTGCACAGCTCGACTATTTGCTGCAGGAGCTCTCTGTCCACTCTATAGCGCTCTACTATCTCCAGCTCATGTAACCCATGGTAGGTGACCCTGGGCCAGTACACTCTTCTCCATCTCCTCACTGTGGGTTGTCTGGCACCATCTGCATTGTCACCACCCTCAGCAAGTCACCTATGTCTCATTATGACAGCTATGGCAGCCCCTAGCATTTCTGCTCTGAGTTCAGCTTTTCCAGTTTTCACTTCTAATAGCTTACTCCTGTCTTGCAGTGTCTCTTGAGAGAAACATCCTGCACTGCTGTTTGCAGAGTTTTAAGTGCTGGGCTGGGCTGCTATTCTGCCTGTGTAATTGCCTGCTTCTAATTGTTTTCACCTGCTAGCTCCAGCAGTATTCCCTGCTAGCTTCCTACTAATTCTGTTGCTTCCTTTTTCCTTTCTGTTTCCTCAAAGGGGAGCAGCATGCATACCAGCAGAAACGCGCTCAAAGTAGCTTACACGCGCGCACACATGCTTACATGGTTCAGGATCTGCATATTCGGGTTAAATCACGCGCACACTATCGCAAACAGTGCTACAAATCTACCAACATGCTCCCACATGCTCAGTCTGCCTTACACGCCAAGACACTGCCCTACTCGCTTCATGGCGCACATGCGCATGCATGCCCAGCAAGAAACTTTGGTGTAAGTAACAGTGTACACCTTCCATTTCTTGACTTTCCCATGCTTATCTTGTGGCACTCCTCTTTCCCTGATCTGTGTCTGTCATCTGTCATGTTACACTGACCTCCAATGAACTGCATTTCTTTCTACCATTCTCCCCTGTGATGTCACCTATCTCCTACTCTATTCCTCCCCCTTATGTATCTCTTACACTACTCAGACTGTGCTCATTTGCTATGTGACTGTGGGATTCAGTATCCTAACCCTCATTTACATGAGATTGCCTACTAATGCTTAGTTACATGTCTTAGACTCAGCTTCCCCCCTTAGCAACCACTACACGGTGGCCATGTTGTTTTTGGTATGCTGGTCCCTGCATTGTCATTCCATGTATTGCATAAAACCCACATTTGTGGGTTTATAACCTTCATTTATATGTTTTATACAGTGCAGCCCGTTTGTGCGGGGCTGCGCTGCGTTTAAACATTGGCGATCGCCGAAAAAAAAAATTATATATTTTTTATATTTGCATCGGGTTACCTTGCCAATGGCCACATATTTGGCCATTGGCATGCTGCCTGACACATATGCACCCTTTATTTGGAGCTGACATGGCTCCATTGTGATTTTTGCAGAAACGTACTCAGTTGTCAACTGAGTACATTTCTGCAGCTAAAACGGCTCTTACACGGGCTGGTTTCTGCTTCATGGATCGCTAATATACCTCATTTGCATACCTTTCGGCTGCAAGTGAGGCATTTAGCATATCCACGCCCAGTCCGTGTAAGAGACGTTTTAGCTGGTCTCTTACACGGAGTTTCAGCCTGTTCCTGGATCGCGAGGCTTGCATGGAGTGTTACACATCTCTTATACTCCGTGCAAGCCTTCGTGAATCCTGCCCAAAGAGTTTTGTGCATGTTACAAGAAGTATTCTCCAAGATACTGTGACTTTAGTCTCCTGTATACAAGAAAAAAGCACACATCCGTGTTTGCACTTTAGCATGTTAAACACATATATGCCAAAGAACTGTATTACTTTCCTTTTTTTTCCAACAGAATTTTTATTATTTTCTGCAGCAGGAACAAACAGACAAGATGCAAACTGATATTAGAAAAAAAACCCAATAGAATTACAGTTGTAGTTTCCATATAAGTTCTATAAACAACCCACACTAAATACACTATATACAAACAGTGCTACTCAAACAAACAGGTAAAAGGAGTCAAATAAATATAAACACAACCATTTTAACCTTGTGCAGAGAACAGAAATGTGGGATAATTAACAAAAAGTGGGATAGAGAAGGACAAAAAGAAATGGTTGACAGAAAATTGCTGCGAATAATTACCAGCTCTATTAATTCGTCATTCCAGCCTTAGGCCTAGTCTTCAAGAATGTGCTCAAAGATAGGATTCCAGAATTTCTGATAGTAAGCTTGTTTATTTATATTTCTAATGATGAGTTTTTGAGAGGATAAATATTTAGTTGCCATATTCCTAAATCCATTCCAGGAAAGACTGGTGCGATCCAACCAATTTGTGGTTATATAAAGCTTGATTAGTAAACACAGAGTAATTAGGACATGATAATTTAGCTTTGAAAGCTTGAGGTCTGTAATATGGAGAAGCTAGTTCCCAAGAAAGAGCTGATTTATGATATCCCATTTTTTCTAAACGCACCTTCAGATAGCACCAAAGCTTGTGTGTATGTTTGCAAAACCATAAAACATGTACGAGATCAGCTTGGGGAGAGGAACAGCATGGGTAGGAAGGGGAAATTTTGGGCTTGAACTTATTCAAAATAGAGTAACTGTGCTACTTTCCATCTTTATAGTGTACTTCTGCTCCCAAAGTTAACACCAATATCCTATTCAAGCATTTTTGCAGTTTCCATTGTTTGGGATGCTTGGTTCCTGTCATAAGAGATTTAACTAGACATTTTTAAACTGGAATAGAACACTGAACCAATTAACCTTTTTCAGGTTCAGCCTGGAGTCCTTACATTTGATATCTAAAAATGTAGTTACTGAACAGTACAATATTTAACAAATCAGCACATTCTGGGTCTGAACTAGATAGTTCATTTAATTATCTGAGCTTGTTCATATATACCTGACTTGCTAACTTGCCACTGAGCTGCGAGCACTTATGTGTACACAGATCTTGTCTTTCTGATGCTCCTGAAACTGTAACAAGCTGCTTGTTACAACTGTAATAAGCAGCTTGCTATCATTACTATCTCATGCTTGAACATTAAGTGCTTTGCCATTCTGCTGTGACAACATTCTGTACTGGAATCAGTTTATGAAGCCTTAATATTCTAGTGGCTTCATAAATCAACATTGGTACAGCGCTCACACAATGGCACATGCCCCCTTAGCAGCTTGCATTTGGGCAGCCACCCCTGTTACCCTGTCCAAGTTATGGCTCTGTGGTACTTGGTACCCTTCTGTACGTTTTATGGCTTTCATGTAGTCCTATTACATTCAGCATGTCCCTTCTAGCTAAATCTAGAAAATGCTCTACTGCTGGAGATGCAGGACTTGCACGTTATTGTCCTCTAATTTTTTTTTTCACATTTGCAAGCAAAACAAAGCATATGAAGATGCTTTATTTGCTATGATGAAATTCAAATATAGCAAATCTAAGGGTTACTTTAGTACACCTGAAGGTGCTTTTCTTGAGATAATTTTGGACAGCTGGAAGATCCATACCACAGGAACTTCAGATATTGAAACTGGTGTACAATACTTCACGGGACTTCAGTAAATGTGTGAAGATCTAGAGAGATGAACACATCATGTTTTGTGCAAGTGCAATCCCTTTGTTACCACATTGTTATGTGAAAATTCATGGGTTCTGTAGATGCAGATAGTTCCCAGAACTTTCTCGGTCGTAGCATAGTCACTCTTTGGTGGTTGAGTGGTATAACCAAGAGACCCTTATGTAGGGAGAGAAACATCAATAGACACAGTGCATCCACAATGAAGTATGTAAATCATCAGTTGTAAAAGGGCGAACCTAGCAGGGAAAATGACCGTTAAACATTAGATCTCAACTGAGGCTAGGTCTGCCACCATTGGAATAATGAAATGTTTGAGTTTATAAAATGAATGTCATATAGTACACAGCATTTAGCAAAATGTATTACATGTATCAGTTTTACTGAGTGAGTAAACTTGATTAAAACTGCTCCCTTCATTTATAGTGAAGCATGTTATTAAAAAAAAAATTCTTTTGGCTTTTTCCGGTTAGGGGTCACCACAGCGGAACTCCCGTCCGCTAATGATTGGCAGTGAATTTGTCAGCCCGACGTCCAATCTTCAAAGAAGGCACACCCATTCAAGCATGCACCTACCTGCATGTCTTTAGACATCACTCGACCACGGGGAGGATATGCAGACACCACACAAAAGGCACTCCAGTTGAGATTCGAATAGGAGTACCTCTTGCTATGAGGCAACAACACTAACCACTGCACCGCCGTGGCCCATAGTGATGTATGTTATCATGGGGTTAAAATATTTATGCAAGAGGTTATGGGGCAATGTATGTAGTCCCATTCTGAAAAGAAATTCACCACTTAGAAGGAAACTTTTTTCCCGCTTTTGCTTGACAACTTTTAAGCCTCCTGCTTAAGTGCATCCTTTCCCTAATGGTGGAGGATGCCCTAGGACAGCAGCTGTCCAGAGGGACCATAACTGAAGCAAATATTGGAGAGTTTGTTTTCTTGCCAGCATACTGGCAGTGAGAGAATGTTTCTGCAAGTCTCTAACCCTGTACCTGGGCTGGAGAGAGAGACACTACTTGCAACACAAATTGGGCTTGCTGTACACTCCTACTGTGAGTGAATACACATTCGCTAATAAGAGCTACCACCCGACAGTGACTTGCTGAGCCACAAGCTTGCTCTCCTCAGATGCCCACTTCAACACGAGGGATTGTGACCATGCATGTCATGCTTCACCTCTTTTGTTCCCCTCAGGATGGGCACATCCATCTTCTGCTGTCAACACCACTGAGCACCAGAGACACTAATCAAATTCTAGTCATCTGGGTTGTATTCAGGGCTCTATCTTTCTGTGCCACTGGCAGTAGCAATGGTAACAATCTTTATAAGTTGTGCTACTTGACAAAATTACATTTGCAGAATGTATCTAACCTATTTGTACCCTATGATTTATTCACTGATTTTCAGTATCTATATATTTGGTTCAAAGTCAAAGGAAACCATGGTCCTTCCCAGGAAGCAGTGGGTATAAGGTAGAAAACCAGATTACAAGCTACACATATATGTACTTCCCTAGCAAATGGTTAAACTTTACTAGCATGAAATTAATTGTATAAAGGAAAGACACAGGTAGTTTTATGAGTTTGACATTCGCTACATGCCAGGCCTGAGTTATATGCATAGCCACTTGATCTCTGCAGAAAAGCTGTAGCCTTTATGACAACCTCACTGCCCCCATCAAACAGCATGAACAGTTTAAAATTGTGGAAAATAGGACAGGGAGGAGGCCAATTTAAAGAACCCGCTTTTATAGGAATAAGCAAGATGCAAAGCACTACTCTTCTGCAAATTATTTCCCCTAAAGGCAAGACCTTGACTAAAGCAAAACGTATTTTATTTTACATTTTATTGAACTGGCTAGTCCCACTATGTCTGTTCAGTATGCATCAAAATGTTTTATCCCAGCAGTAAAGAAGAAGAACAGTAGCATCTGAGTTAAATAAATCATGTTTTATTATGAAGTAAACTTTCAAAGCTGCTTGTTTGGGCTAGCCTGTTGCATCAAATGTGCACACTGCCCTTTTCTTTCACTGGTTTCATTTGCACCAAGAGATAAAAGTATAAAACAGAACCGATGAATTGTATAAAAACAGTTGTGTAACCTGTCAAATCATTTTTACAAAAAAAAAAAGTCACAGAGTTTTGTCTGTGTATATTAATGATTTGCAAATCTTTTTACCTCATTCAGAATTATGGCATAGTTTCATGCAAAACAATGTTAGTTATAGGTTCATAGGTGTGTACTAGGCTAACGGCCCAGGAGCCTATATAAGCCTAGCCCAAGAAGATTCCCTGGAATCATGTCACCCAAAGTTAGTTCCCAGTGCCCCTATCAAGCAAGGCCACTGAAGTGATCCCCGGGGTGAACTTCCTATTGCTCACTCACTTGTCAAGATTTCTCTTAAAGAGGGCCAGCGAAGTGCTCTGCTTGACGTGAATGAGAAGTTTGCTCTAGAGTATGGGAAGTCTCTAGGTTAGGAACCTGTCCCTCCAGCATGGTTCTGTTTATTGTGGTAATGAGGTTTAGGTCCCTGGAGCATGTGGCATGGAGGGATTGGGATTTCTTTATATGTAGCATATCTAGCAGCTCTGGGTCAGACATGGCTTTGTAGGTCAAGCAGAGATCGCCTCTCAGTAGGCGATAAGAAACAGAGTATAGCTGGAGTTTTTTGAGTCTGTCCATATAGGGCATGTGTCTAAGGCCTAAGATCCTCTTAGTGAGGTATTTTTGTGGCCTTTCCAGTTGTTGTAGGTGTCTAGTGAGGTACATACCAAATGGGGCATTGTATTCTATAATAGGTCTAATGAGGGATGAGTAGAGAGGGATTATGACCTTTTTCTTCCTGGATGAGAAACCTTTTGTAATGAGATGTGCCACATAGAAGGACTTTCTGACTACACTGGCAATGTGGTTATCAAAGGAGAGGTTACTGTCAACCTGTATCCCCAGGTCTCTTATCACACCTTCACTGTTTAGTGGACTACCATGGTAGTTCATGGGCACCAGATGTTTCCCAAAGGGAATGACAATGCACTTTCTGGCACTGAGCTTAAGGCCATGGTTCTGGCACCAGTCATTGGTGTCAGTGAGGCCTTTTTGTAGAATTTCTACATCAGTTGGAGAATTAATAATGGTTCCCAGTTTGCAATCATCTGCAAACTTGGTCAGCCAGAGTCCCTTTGTGCTGGCTTGAACTTCAGAGAAGTAGATGCCAAACAGGAGAGGACCTAGGACCGATCCCTGTGGGACACCACTTGTAACTGGTCGGTAGTCAGATTTGGAGCCCGCTACTTTCACAGTGTGGGTTCTATCAGTGATCCAGTTGGCAACCCATCTTATGACATAGGGGTTTATACCTAGTTTAGTGAGTCTATCTATGATTCCTGAGTGAGGGATGGTGATCTAGGTAGGCTGTGTGAGCTACCTTGCCCTCATCCACAGCTCTGTTGACAGACTTGAAGAAGTCTATCAGGTTGAGCAAGCATGATCTACCTTTCACAAACCCAAACTGCGTGGGGTCCAGAGTTTGGAGATTCCCTATGTCCTTATTTATAAGGTCCATGATGATGCGCTCCATAGACTTACATATCAGACTCATCACACTAATGGGGCGGTAGTTCCCTGGGTCTGTAGTCGCTCCCCCTTTGTGGAGTGGGATGACCGTAGCAGTGCGCCATTTGGTAGGAACAAAGCCTGAAATGAGGCTGTGATTGAACAGGGTACTCAGGTGTGGTGCCAGTTCACTTTGTAATTCATGTAGAACACAGCCAGGAATATCGTCAGGTCCCATGGAAGCTGTATTCTTGGCTTTGGACAGTGTGTTTTTTACCTGTGTAGTTGTGATAATAGGGACTTGGCATTCCTCAGATATTGTGATAGGCCCTTTAGGGGGTGAAAGGGGGGTAAAGTTCACACTGAACCTGTCAGCCAATATGTTGACAATATCAGTTGGTTCTGTATATGTATTGCCATTGTGCTGTAACTCAGAGCAGATCTGAGTATTGACATGTAGATTCTTGACATAACTATAGAGTGCCTTGTGGTTGTCTTTAGAATTTGCAGCAATTTTGTTTTCATAGCTAGCTTTAGAGGATTTGATGATGAATCTCAGTTTTTTGCTAAGGCTAACAAGGGAATTTTTCCAGTCTTGGGAATTCACCCTTTTCTGCAACAGTTTTTTCCTTCTGTTGTAGAGTTTGTTTATGGTGGGGGACCACCAGATTGGCTTCCTTTTTTAGAGTAGAGCGTCTTGGTTCTGTTTGGTATGGCTTGTTCCATGCACTTGTGTATGTGCTCATACAGTGCATTGGTGTATGATTCAGCAGTTATGCACCTATTTTCCATTTGCATGGGTGTTGTGAAGTTAGCCAAATCTGTTTTTAGAAGCCCAAAATTGGCTTTGGAGAAGTTTTTTACAGTGGTTTCCTTTAGGGGGGTGAGGGTGGGATGTGGATATCCATGGTGATTAGCTTGTGGTCAGATCTGACCTGGGAGGAGTTGATTACTAGTGTAGAGCAATGGTCGCCCATGTTAGGAATGACCAAGTCAAGGATGTTTCTACCCCTGGTGGGGGTAAGAATGAGTTGGTCCAGGGCATTGGAATTAATGAATTCCAGAAAACGTTGAGCAAATGTGTTGGTACATGAGTAATTTTCCCAGTTAATGGAGGGGTAGTGAAAGTCTCCCAGTATAAGGGTATTGGGTTGTACCCTAATATTTTCCAGTGTGTTTATGAATGTGGAGTGGGAGTCTTGGGACATGGTGGGGGATCTATAGCAGACTACAACCTGGATTGCAGTTTTACCCAGTGTTAGTTGTACCTGAAGTATCTCTGATGCATTATGTTGGGCTACTACTCTGGAGGTGTGTATATCCTTTATGAATATGGATCTCTTCCAATAACTTTATTTTTTTATTTCATATTTCTGATATCTCAGCAGTTTTTTAAACCCATACGTCTGGTATTTCAGCATCCAGTTTAACTTCAAGTTTCCATCATGTCTCTCTCGCCTCTACTTTATCCACTACCACCAGAACCTTGTACAGTACAGTAGGTGACCCTATTGCCAGAAGAAGTAATGGGTGGTGGTGGATATCATCTGCAGTTCATATCTGTGCGAGAGTGTGTGTTCTGCCTACTAGTTAATGCTGGACATATTAATCCTCCTTTGCATAAGTGCATCCACACAGCAGCATCTTGCCACACTGAATGCACTTTAGCACCTTCTAGACTGATGGATGCTTTGTCACCTGATAGTCCCTGGTGGTAGACCTTGTAGTAGTGTGCCCATGCCATACCACCCCAGCCCACCAAAGAAGGCTAGCTAGCCATCAGTCACTCAGTTCTTATCCATTCTAGGTGGCCCTCTGTGACTGGGGGTGCCACTATTCTAACCTTGTCTGCCAACAGCAGAGTTGAAGAAGAAACTCTGTGCTGGGCGGCTGGCAACTTCTATTAAACTTACACTGTTGTGAAGGCAGTTTTAAGGATCTAAGAATCAAAGCTGAAGGAAAGGGTCATGCCTCTGTTCAGTGGTCAGGGCAGTGATGCTTAAAATTCAATAGATACATATGCAGCTTCATTTGAGAATGGAGAGCTGTTGTTCTATGGTAAGTGGGCAGTTTCTTCAGTGTTTATTCAATCCTATGCCATATCTAAAAATAAAAATGTATTAGCTGAGGTATATTGGCAGCAGACAGATGAATGAGCTGCACTTTGACTCTACCCCCCCCCCCCCCACACACATACAGACACCCTGTGGTGGACCACAAAGTAGTAATTTTCAACTGATGGGTTGCATAGCTTTGCCCAGCACTTCAACTTTTTAACAGAAAATTTTCATATCCCTCAAACAGCAGTTTTTTCTCCATAATCCTAACAAATATCTTTCTGCAAATAAACATGGGTATTATTAGAAATGGTATATAAATAAACTTTCAGAAGATCAACATTTCCAGTTACTGGGGTGGAACTTGAATTGCAGTGTAATCTTCAGTTATGGAATGGAGTTAATAGCTTTACAACCACTGTAATTTTGAGAAAAAATGTTCACAAAGGACAGGTATATACATACATACATATATATATATATATATATATATATATATATATATATATATATATATATATATATATAGTACAAATAGCTTATTGTTTAGTCCATCATTGTGGAAGCTGAGTTTACTCTACAAAAACTGAGTCTTTCAGGCAGATTCTGTGTTAAGGACCAAAAAAAAAAAGGCACTAGATTCAGACTACTGTACAGATCAAATGACCACATTCTCTTCAGTTAGGCTACTTACTATTTCATCTAAGTTTAAAACAGTTTTTTTAATATTCCACAGATGAGCCATTCATTGTTTTATGGTTTATAGCATTACATTTTGGCCACGGCCCGGAAAACAAACATTCCCTTAATATCCTTCACCCACCTTTCCAATTCTGAGTTCTCTAGTGGCTGGGTTACCTTTATTTCAAGAAAACTCTTACTAACTGGTACTTGTATTATAACAATCTTTAGGGAATGCCCAATGAGGTTTACTAGTCTAGTTTGTACAAACATTCATATTTTTATATTTCTGTTGCATTATTATTTTAACATATTGTAATCCTTAGTTAAAGGTAGATTACAAAGGGCTAACACTCCATGTGCAGTTTAGTCAGAAACCTGCATAGTGTTGTATTTTTTTAACCATCTGTTCTTAAGGCTCAAAATATGGATAGCCATATTCTGAACTGATGCTGTTTTATTAGACATTGAGGACTTCCCCCTATTCACAGAAAGGCACTTTTAATCCTTAAATTGATACAAAAGTGTTCCTTTTCAATCAAAAAGCATTTTGCTTTATTTTACAGGGATCATTCTGTTCCCATGTGCAGATCGATCCTGGGCTGGGGTGCCTTCTGTGTGGAGTCTGCATGTCCTCCCTGTGGTCACGTGGGTTTCCTCCGGGTGCTCTGGTTTCCTTCCACATCCCAAAGACATGCTGTAGGTGGATTGGACACTCTAAATTGATCCTAGATGTGAGTGTGTGCGTGTGTGTGCCTTCTGTGGAAGGTTGGGTGCCGGGCTGGCAACTCAACACCGTAAAAACTCCACTGCCAATCATGAGCGGACAGGTAATCTGCTGTGGCGACCCCTGACCAGGGAAAGCCAAAAAAAGAAGAAGATTCTGTTCCCATGTGCCTTAAACCTACATATGTGGAAATCTGAGCTTAATTAATGTTTTAACCATTCCTTTTGTTTTAAAAGCATTTAAGCAATTTACCACCTGAACTTTTCAGCTTGGCATGCTATCTAATGTAAAGCGATACGGAAGCCCATTTCCTCAGTCATTTTTATTTTTCAACTTCATAAAGTTCATAACTTAAATATTCACATTTTTTAATACAGCTTTTTCTTACACTATTTTCATGCCGTGGCACAGACAAATAATTGTGGAGCTTTTACACTTCTCTCCTTCTCTCTCTAAGGTATCCTACTCAGCTTGATAACACCACAACCATCACTAAGTTAGGTGTTTCAGAAAACAGCTGTATGGATTGTATGTGGAAGCCTGAAAGAAATGCCGTCTATCCACACACAATTAATGTTCAGTTACCCAGTGTCCATAAATATATGCAATGATGCAGGACTTCAGATGTGTGCAGTATACCTGTCCGAACGATGGCATGAAAATCAGACCACTAATTTTGTGTCCACCAAAAACATTGGTGGTTATTTTTTTGTCAAATACACAACCTGGCTAGTTATCAGATTTCACACCACAGTGGACCTGTGAAATTCCTTTTAAACGCATGTAAATTGAAAGTGTCTCTTGGCAACTAAATAAACTACGTGTTTACACAAAACAACCACATAAGGAACACCTAGTCACTTCCTCATAAGAACATGTGCTGTTTATAGAATGTGATGACAGATGCAATCAGAACAGCATGCTCCTTATCTCAGTTCTGTAGTGTATTTTGTAAAAAGTTAAGGAAGCTGCATCATAGTGCCAGGTTTTAGGTAAGGAGAGATTCTGTAATGTTTTTAAAGTAGATTAATTTGTACAATGGTACCAGCTGTATCCCAATTTGTCTGTGCAGCACATCTCTGGATATTTGCAGCTCTTTCTGTAATTCAGGCAGAAGTCTCATTAAGAGACCTGCAATACATTGTAGGGTTATTTAACATTCGCTTATAAATATCAAGCTATATCCGAAGATGCCAGTTGCTGCAGCTGCTCTTCTAGTCTGCAATAGTCCTTGTACCAGCTGGATCGCTGCAAATCTCCGCAGGCTTTAATAAGTGGCTGTAGCTCATGCTTCATCTTACTTGACTGCTTTTTGAACACTCTGCCATACGTCTTCACCCTGGATGGCTTTGCAATTTCTACTAGAAATCCACTAAGCTGAGATGGGAGGTTGAAAATGGATATCTGCCTGAAGATTTGTGGAATGTCTTTTTTGTCCAGAAGTTCTTCGAAGTACACTGCCACATAATTTTCCAGCATCTTGCCCTCTATGATGTCTGGCATGATGCAGTTTAGAGATGCCATGAAGGAATCTGCAGGGTCCTCCTGGCCTCTGATGCCCCCTTTGGGGCAACACCACTCCTTGTATTTTGCTACAGCTGCATGTGAGAGAATGATGACAATTTTGCCATTATGTTCCATGATCTTTCTTTTCTGGGCATGGAGCCACTGCAGAGAGCCCATATTGCTCAACTGGATCTTCTTCCAAATATCAGTCACCACAAAAAATCTCATCTCTAGAAGACAGGAAGCAAATTTGTTGACCAAAGTGTCATTCACATTACATTCTGGTGAGCAGAGAATCAGGATATTCTTATTAGTGAACACACCTGTGAGTGAGACAGAAAAAAAGTGTTTTAAGCTGTCATATAGTGAAATAATCAACCATCTTTTATTTATGTTTGCTTCCTAGATAGCTAACTATTTATAAATGCAATACTATGGTTTAGTAATTAGAGTCCTGGTCCCTGGACTGGTGTGTGGAGCAGATACAAATATTAATCTTGGCTGCTGATTTTTCACACTACCTTTAAAAATCCTGAGCATTTATGCCATCAAATTGAGGAAGATAGAATAAAGAGCTGTGTTCCGTTCTAAGTGTTGGCAATTAAATGAAGCAGCCTACCTCATCAGCTTTCAGATCAAGATGCCAGAACATTCACGTGGACAGCAAAATAAAGGTTTGCACAGCACAAGTGACTGCAAATATGATGAAATCTATGCACTTGTATACATGTTGTATAAATTTACTGCAGAGCAGTAGGGGATACTTACAAAACAGAACTAGGCCATCTCATTCTTCTTACTCCATAACCACTGCGACATTAAATGTATCACTGTGAGCAGAATGTCCTAGGGGAGTCTGAATCTCTACTGCAGGCACCACTCTACTGTGATGACAAGGGTCGCTGCTGCTGCTGCTGTCTCAGAGGCTGCCAATAGTCAAAAGTAGTTTGACCGCGGTTGACTATTACAAGGTAAAGATGATGGAACATGGGTACGTTCTTTCAGGAACCTTTATTCATAATTTTTATATTGTCTTGGCAATTGGATCTTGATATTGTCACTCACTGATTCTGTTCTACTCCATGCATGGGACCACAGTGAAGAAGGATATGGATTCTCCTGGAGACTTTAGTATTAGAGCAGGAGGATAGGGATAGAGAGGAATGGTGCTTGTTTGTGGAAATGCTTGAGAAGAGAGGCAGCAAATCCTTATAATCACAGATGCAGTTTCATGGGTAACTAACTAGCTTTTAATGTCCAGATAGCAACCTATGATTTAGCTAGGGAATGGCTCCAAGTAGTGCAAGAAGAGTGTCAGAAATTTGGGAGGGCCTTAGATAACTTGCATACATGTTAATGTACTGAAAAGCACAGCCTCTCACTGACACTGATATGTCTAAGGACACTCAATATTTTTTGGGTTTATCTACTTTTTTTTTTTTTTTTTTTTTTTTGAATGGATTGTTGTAATTACAACCTGAACCACATGGCTAAAGGTAAATTTAACAAATAGTTGAACAGCTATAGAAATCTTAGGTTCATAGGTGAATACTAATGACCACAAGGACCTTTATAATCTTAATCACACAACCCGAATGTATCCCATAAGTTATTGTGCCTCACAGGTTATTCTGATGGGTGTATGTTAGCTAGGGCATGACATAATGGCTGCCTCTGTCCCCCAGAAGCATAAGTGCCAGACATGGGGTGAATTTTCAATTTCCCATCCACTGGTCCAGGTTATACTTGAATAGGGTTAGGGAAGGGCTCTGCTTCACATAGATGGGAAATCTTTTCCAGAGAATGGGATGCATACCTGTCCCTCCAACATGTCCTAGTTACATTGTTAACAAAGTTTAGGTTCTTAGATCTCATAGTTCTGATGCTGTTCTTTCTGCAAATATGTAAAAGGTCCATCAGTGCGGGATCCATGAATGCCTTGTATGCCAGGCATAGATCACCTCTCAGCAGAATAACTTTACTGCCTTAAACACATTGGTCAAAGGCCAGGTTACTCTCCACATGAGTCCTGAAATCCCTGACTACTGGGTCTCTTCTTAGGGGTGTTTATCAGTGAGGTAGTTTCCCAGGCTGGTCAACTTCCCAAAAGGCACTGCAATATATTTCATGAAATGAGTTTTTTAAGCCATGACTTTGGCATCAGTCATTTGTTTGAGTTAGACCTACCTGTAAGATGTTAGTATCTTGGGGGGTAGGGTGGATTCTTTGACCACTTCTAGTTTGCAGTTATGTGGAAACTTGGTCAGCCAGAGGCCCTTAATGTTGGCCTTGACTTCTGAGAAGTGGATGCCAAAGAGAAGCGGACCAAGCACACAGTCCTGAGGAACTCCGCTAGTGACCGGCCTCTTTATGGAAGTGGTTCCTCTGATCCTACCTTCCTGGTTCCTGTTTATGAACCACATGGCTATCCGGTGTTTACACAGGGGTTTATGCCTAATTCTGTGAACTTGTTTATAATGCCTGAATAGGGTATTGTATCAAATGCTTTAGTCAGTTCAAGGTAGGAAGCACCATTTTGCCCTTGTCCATTGCCTTGGTGACCTTTACAAAACAAGTCCACCATATGTAGTAAGCATGACCTGCCTTTGAAGAAACCAGACTTGGTGGGGTCCAATGTCCGAAGGCTTCTTGTATCACTGTTTATTATTGTCATGTTAATTCTTTCCATGGCTTTGCATATGAGACTAGTCAGACTAATGGGTCTGTAGTTCTGGGATCTGTTGATGGCCCTCCCTTGTACGGAAGGATGACCGTTGCAATCCTCGAGTAACATGACACAAAGCTTGTTTGCAGGCTACAACTGAATAGTGACTCAAGTGGTTTTGACAAGTCATACTTCAGGCTATTTAGGAGGTATCATGAGACATTACTGGGCCCACTGAAGTTGTGGTCTTGGCCTTGGAGCACAGGTAGGACCTCCTCCCTATTGATAATTGGAGGGGGTAATGTTAGATGATATTTCTTGGGAGGTAGCTTGGGGGGGGGTGAGTGAGGGTTAAAGCTGGAGCTGAATTTGTTGGCCAGTAGATTTGTTGTATCGCCTGGCTCCATGAATGTGGCTCCATGTACAGTAGTTTAGTACACTGTTGTATGCAGCCTTTGAGGTTACTGACATAACTAAAGAAGGCCTTATGGTTGTTCCTGGCCTGGGAAGCTATCTTTATATCAAAACTGGATTTCATGGACTTGGTAACATCCAAAAAGATAAATACTCTATTACTAATTTTAGTTATGCCTATGACTTTTTTTATTTTATTGTACAATCTGTTTAATTTTCAAATTCCACCAGTATGGTTTGTTTTGGGCTTGCTTCCGGTAGGTACAGCAGCCTCTGTGCTACCAATGACATGGTTGTACAGAGTTTCTGTGACAAATTCTGCAGCACCAAATGTGGGTGGGGTGGGCAAGGACAAACAGAAATGGAAGGCAATGAGTATCACTGTCCACAGTCTAGGCAGGAAAGATTTCTAAACTGTTGGCTTGGATGGGCTAACAGTGTCAGTCACAGAAGCACAGTGAATGGGAGCCATTTCTGTGATATATGCATTCAGGAAGTTATGTGACAGTTGCAGAAGCATAGCATGCAGAAACCATGTCTAGGATGTACATATCTGGGCTACAATGATTAGCAGGTACGTTGCATGGTAGGCACAGAAGCAGGTCTAAGATGCATACATTCTAGCTACAAAGAGCAGTAGGTAAGGTGTGTATTAGTCATGAAAGTAAAGTGCACAGAAAACAATGTGTAGGATCCACACATTCGGGCCACAATGAGCAGGGTGTAAGTTGTGTGGTAAATTCAGACATGGGTGAACTGCTGAACAAGAACAAGGCAGAGAAAAAAACCCTAACCCTGAGTTACCATGACCTGGGAGTTTATATTAAGTACAGGGTGTAAAGCCCCCCCCCCCCAAAAAAAAAAAACATAATTCTATGAGTTGTACACATTACTTTTCTACATTTGTTATGCAAAAATGGCATTCCTAGAGTTGTACGTAGTGTACCTGAGGTCCATTATAGAGTTTACTGGATGGCAGTTACAATAAAATAAGAGATGTGGCTCTCTAGAAAAAGAAATCAATTGAGGAGGCCACAGAAAATGGCAGTAACCTACATAGGAGAAGACCAAGAAAAAAATGGCATTCTAAGAATGTTAAAGTACGGGTGCATTGTTGGTGGAGTATGCTAACATGCTACATTCTAAACATCTTGGCTGCAGTCAGATACAAGAATAGGATAATCTTGGATGCCCTAAGAGGGATCTCATGAAACTGTTAACACTAGAAGTTGCATAAGATAGAGCAGTCCTGGACTTTTTGTTTTGTATATAAAATGGAGAGAGGAATATGGATCTTCATCACAGAACAACTGAACATTAATCACTGTTCTTTACAGTCTGCTTACAAAATGGAGAAAAAAACTCTTCTGATTGGCCAGCATGTCAGCTGTATAACATATATGTGTAAAATGGTGCACTAGCAGCTTAGAAAATGAGCAAGTGTGTTTATCCAGGGCAGACCCCAACCATAAATGTAGATTCTGCTTCCAGTAAAAACCTTGAACTGATCCCTAAAACTAAAACCAAACCAAAAATAAAGAAAATAAAATCATTATACTCAAATTTTATAATTACAACATTCTCTTCATGTGCCCATGGGAGAAATGTTTCTAATATTTATCATTGTTTGGATTACAATTCCCTCTTCCCAGACAGTAGTAGAATCTTCCTGTAACTTACCTTCTTATTAAGGAAAGGCTTTCTCAGACTGCTTTTGAACTTGGCAGGGGGGGGGGGGGGCTAAAGCTAGTTGACAGCATGCATTGTGAAATGTGTAACCAGAGGTGTAGCTAGCTAAGATGACACTCGCACCCTACTTTAAGATGACCCAAAAAACTCTCTTCTTGCCGACACTAGCACCCTACTTTAAGATGACCCAAAAAACTCTCTTCTTGCCTTCCTGTAAAACTGTAGTAATGTACCAAGAAGCGGGCCTGTTACAGGGGGTAGTAATGCACCAAGCAATGGGCCTGCTACAGGTGGTTGCATGCTACTAGCTCACAGTACACCTGCTCTCTGCCACTTGCTTGAAAAGTAAGAGCTCTAATTCCCACTAGCCATATCACTAATTTTCTACGTAGCCCTCCCAAAACTCAATCCTATTAACTGCATAGCTCTACCACAACCTAAACCCTAAATCTAAAACCTCCACCCAGTTTCCAACCTGACTTCTATGTCCCTTACCCTAAACATCTACTTCCCCTCCCTAAATGTGAAACTACTTTCCTGCTCCCTAATCCTAAAACACCGCTCTCTCACCACAATCTTAAAACCTCTCCTTCTCCAAAGAGCTGCTTGCCCAAACTTTTATACTGGAGTTTCTTCATGAGCAGAGGTCACTCCCCATGGCTGCTTGCTTGAACTCCTATGAAAGTTTGAGCATGATAAGCAGACTGTCTGAGCTACAAGGCACTCAAGTCCCTGGCTTTGAGAAGGGGGTTTTAGAGTGCCTGTAGGGAACCAGTTTATGCCACACACTGAGAGTTATACAAAGTGCTTCAGTTATGACCACAAGTGCAATAACAGCATTTGAATGGTGGTAATCCACGACACTTGAGGACAGGATGGAATCTGCTGATGGCCTCCCTTAGCAGTTTGCACCTGGGGTGGCTGCCATCTTTGTCCTACCCTTGCTACACCATTGCATGCGACATCAATAGCTTTTCCATTTGGGATATGACATAAGAATCCTTGTGTACAGGACAATGTATGTGAAACTGCTGTACTCCAGATTTCCAGTGCCCCTTTCCTAACCTGCCAAACGTTGAGGTAGTCTTGGCAACATAGGATAGTACCAGAGTCATTGTTAATAGCAACAAAAAGCAGCTATCGGTCAGCTCCAAGGTACACCAAAAAAATCACTTTTAACAATTTTGAAGCTGTGCATCATGGTAATTAAAATCAATGGTCCATCCTTTCAGCATAATGAAAAGAATAAAATTAATATGAAAAACTGGACAATCCCAGGTCACACTTTTCCCCCACTGAAAACTGAGCACTACAATAGCATGGTTATGCTGCACTGTGCCCTTGATAAAAGCAATTAATAATTTTTATTTCTGTTTTGTCAGCAGTTAATAGTGCAAATTGTGAAATGTGACCTCTTAAAAGATGAGCAGAAATAGCAAAATGATATAAAATAAGGAAAAAATAAACCTCTAACAGTAAATTATTTACATGTTGTTTTGTAAAGATGGTTTATGCACTGTAATGAATAAGGAAATATTTTGGCTGAAGTTATTAGTTTCTTAGCTGTCATGGTTGCTGGGTAAATTACTTAGTAAACAGTGCTCCTCCAGTATTAGTTTACTGGGCAGTGTGAGAGAGATAAAGTAGCTGTTTATCTTAAAATATAGGTGCTGTTATGACAAATTTCATCAAATGCATGCCAATCATGATCTTTAACATTCTAAGCAACAGAACTAGAATGACGAACAGTATTTCAGTTTGCTACAACTGTTGCATTTAATAATAATAATAATAATAATAATAATAATAATAATAATAATAAGCTGTTTACCATTCTGATGGTTTCTCACTTAACTAGGGGCATGATTTATATCTCATAAATAGTTCATTTTATTCAGCATTTTTCTGCACAGGTATAATTAAAGGTCATGAACACACTAACACAACTTAATGAAGAACCTGCATTTCATTTTGCCTGTCTAGAAAAGCCACTAGTCACACCAGCTAACTTCACCACTTCCATCTCACATAACATAGTTTTATGTGAAAACAGGACTTTTGAAAGTGGGTGCTACTGCAGGTGACTTTCTCATACTGTGTGTGCTGCTGTAAGGAGTATTCCCTTATGATGTCTGGCTGCACTGCCTTTTAGAGTATTCTTCTTTCGGCTTTTTCCCAGTTAGGGGTTGCCACAGCGGATCACTATCCGCTCATGATTGGCAGTGGAGTTTTACAGTGTCGAGTTGCCAGCCCGGCACCCAACCTTCCACAGAAGGCACACACCTGCATACACTCACACCTAGGGCCAATTTAGTGTATCTAATCCACCTACAGCATGTCTTTGGGATGTGGGAGGAAACCGGAGAACCCGGAGGAAACCCACACGACTACAGGGAGGACATGCAAACTCCGCACAGAAGGCACCCCAGCCAAGGATCGAACTGGAGAA
This sequence comes from Protopterus annectens, assembly GCF_019279795.1. NCBI lineage: Eukaryota > Metazoa > Chordata > Ceratodontiformes > Protopteridae > Protopterus > Protopterus annectens. The sequence continues at coordinate 841,766,298 of NC_056739.1, forward strand.
CCTCTTGCTGTGAGGCAGCAACACTAACTGCTGCACCACCGTGGCCACCCATACTGCCTTTTAGAGTATTATTCTTTTGAAATAGTATTTTTTTAGGATCAGCTATAATAGGGAAAGTATGGTAGGAAAACAGGTATATTATACATCGTTTTTTCATCTTAAGCTTATTATAAGTTAACAACCACAGCAAAAGTAGAGTTACAGACTCGGCACTCTTTTTAAATAATTATATTTAATGAATGTAGCTGCTCAGCTTCCTGAATTCATTAAATATTAAGGGACTGTACCTGACTCTCTCTCTCTGTCTTTCTCTCTCTCTCTCAGTGGAAAACTATTAGCACCCCTCACCTTTACATCATTGCAGAGCTAGGCACAATGTCATGAGTACAAGCAGCTGGTTTGCAACCTCGAGGAATACTATTAAGTTTGAGGAAATTTGAAGGCATTTTTAGCCACAGCTTTCATTTCTTTTGGTGGATCACTACATTGTGAGGGCAGACACTCCTCAAGATGATAGAACTGTAACATTGCACATGATATCTAAGGTTGGTCACTGACAAATGTCTTTAGGAAATTAGCACACTGAAAAAAGTTCTCTCTTTTCTCTGGCCCACAGTGAATTGGGCACATTACATTGAGAGTATGGGAGTTCCAAAATATTTTTTTTTGATCAGGTTAACTTTGCTAAATCATACTTATGTGAGCTGCACCCTGAGCAACAGTTATATTTTCATTTGTCATTTGCAAAGTTGTATCATTCAGGTTTAAACTAAGAATGAATAATGCTTCTTTGTTTAAGCCTTAGTAACAAATCAGAAAATTAATTATGCTGGTGAGTGATGTTTACATGATGTAGTGTTAGCATGAGCAAAATATTTCTGTGTTACAGCATCAAACCTTAAACTAGCCTAACACACTTTAACAGTTAAACAAAATGCATAAGTCACTGTCTGTACAATTAAATTAGAAAAATAAGTTTTCAGACAGAATGAAAGGAAAATGTGTATTACTGCATCCCATAAATGAGTTATGTGCTATGCCACAGTTACCAGTCACATTTTTTTGTTTATATAAATCCTTTTTTTGTGGGGGAGGCTGTATAATAGCAACATAATAGACATTATCATAACTTTTTTCCTGCTGCAGAACGTTAATAAAACATTATAAATACTATTGCAAAATATGTTGCATAATTTGCCATATTCTATGGCATCACTCAACAGGGATAGGGTGCTGTTCTGCTGGGATTTACTCACATCTGGCTTTTGGATTTGGCAGTGTCCGTGGGAATCAACCATGCCAGGTTTAAATAAATCTCAGCATAACCCACACCCAGACTTGGTTTATGACTGTAGCAATCAGTCAAATCAATAATTCTGTTTAATTCCCGTGGCTCCTTTAATTTCTAATAAAAAAGGCTGTAAAAGGCACGTGGAAATACAATTACTTAGGTAGAGACAGATCAACCAATGTTTGTAAATGAATGTATAGTTAAATCCGGTCTGGGCATTCTTTTAGCATTCTTTTAGCTGCAGTTTATCATTAAAGATAAGTGACTTAGAAAGTCTGCTGTTTTGAAACTATTTCCGTTAAAAGTAGTTCTTAAATTGACTGAATTACTTAGTGATATTAATAAGGAAGCTGTATCTCTGAATGCATTTTGTATTGCTCTGAATGTGCACTTCACTCTTGCTGGAAGGACTGTTTTAAACTGGAATATAAAGGACAGCTTCACTACAGTGTAGTTACCCTCTTCCAAGAATTAATGTTTCTCCCTGTAATATCATGTAGGTACAATTTACCAAATAAAAATACTTTAATATTTCTCAGTTTTCCAGTTTATATTATTTGCCTGTCACAGATCGTGAAGCTCCTACTGTTTTTTTTTTCCTTAGTCAAACATCACTTTGATTTAGAAAATTTGTCTCAGCAGTCATGGCTTCGAAACTGTACTGCTGCACTGGTTTCAGTCACTCTCCTGCAGCTTTTCATCTTGAGGCTATCTGCTGAGGTCATTATGGGGATTCCAGCATCCCACTTTGCACAGAACTGTACTGGACAACAATGTGTAGGACATGAAATAGCCCGGTTCACTGGTGCTTCTATGGCTATAACAGATTGCATACAAACAAGCAACAGTATTTTTGTAGGCCTCTTCTATATTTTTTTCTTCTTCTGCCCAAGTAAAGCAGAGGGCAGTTTATAGTGGAATATGATCCAGTCTGTGATGACTCCTATTATACCAGTGATACAAAACTGTACTGCAGAGCATAATGGGATTACAGTCAAGAAAATGTGCACAATAATCCATGTTTTACTAGGCTTACTTGTATCCATAAATAGTTTGTGGTTTGATTATGCATTCACTTACTAGACTTCTGTAAGGAAATGAGAATTAGGAATACTTTGGAGGTAGAGACTAGCATTTCTTCTCATGAGCTACAGCAAACCCACCATGCTGAACCAAAGCCAGCTGGTAAAAATAGCCAGGGAGAAAGCATTGCTGATGGTGATTCCAGTGTTTAGCTAGTAGTAGATCCAGGTTCATGGGATTTTCCTTGGCAAAGAGAAATTTTGATCAGTGGACCTGAGTGACCAGGGTTTGTCACTTTGTCTGCTAGACAGTGTATGCTGACTTTTTTGCATCCGAGTGATGCCTCCAGGTGCATCTGCAGTTAACTCCTACTGATGCCTCCAGGAGTCAAATATTGCTTGTTCATATTTGCATCAATAATTCCAAAAACATGCTATGTACAAGGTTTTAAATTATTTCATCTTAAAACTTACACAATGGCAAACAACTGCATTAATATTTGATCTCTGTCTAGTGCAGGTAAATAGGTATTAACTGTTGTTTTTATGATATTAATTTATATGGATATAATTTTCACATTTTTCTAAATACTTCAACAGCCAAGGAACACAGACAGAACTCATTAGCCTCATATGAAAGCTCTCAGCTAGATGAATAAAATGCTGCAGGTAGCATGTGTATAACTTGAGTGGTTGCTGAGATATTGTTAAATTATTTACAAAATATTACAAATGCAATAGTTACTATGCTTACTGTGACTTATAAAATTTGGTTTAAGACCTAGAACCTAAAAAATACTACCACTATAAAAATAGTTTGTGCTGAAGAGTTTGCCATTTATACTTCTTCCATAACCCTCATGGTTCCATAAATATGAACATTTGTTTGAAATGTGAGGACAAAAAGGCTCAGGCTCCACCCATTGCAAGTTATAGAGCAAACTTCCTGAGCTCCGTTGGAGTGAATGCTTATACCTGAATATGAACATTGTAGTAGAGGTGCTATGGGGAAGATCAGGATTATTTGGTAATGAACTGGTGGTGGTCTGCTTTCTCTTTTTTACTGCACTTCTTGTCCAGTTGAATTTTTTTTAATTAGTAAGCAAATACTCATAATTTTGCTTTTACATTTGCTTTAATTTGTTGAAATTTAAGCTTAAGTTGCTTAGCGAGGTGCCTTCGACACTAAATGGCAACCCTTCATGTTAGTTAGACTAGGATTATGGTGCAACAAATTAAGTTAAGTAGTGTTGAGTGCTACTTTACTTTTAGACACACGCGCGCACACACACACACACACACACACACACACACACACCACACCACCACTTGTGCAACTGTACTCTGTCAAAATATTGTCCTTCAGTTGGTTGGTTTTATCGGGATCAGTTGTATTATGTTCCTTTTTTTTCCAGTAAAGGTTTCAGCTTTCTTGACCTGGGCATACTGCCATTTTGGTGTATTTCCAGTTGATTGTCACTGTTCGCTATGGTCTCGTGGCATTGTCTGACACTGGCATCCTTGTCTAACTTGCTCAACAGTTAATGATGGGTATTATATGGAAAGGCAGGTTTATTGAAAAAATTACTCTTAAGAGTGACTGGAAATACTGCCATGGATTTACTGATTGTTTGCTATCTGGCAAGCATCTTTTCATAACTATATTTTTAAATCCATTTTTTTCTCTCAATTCAGCTGACCTTGGTTCCCCTCCTTGATTTCTCTGGATTTCTCAGGTAAGGATAGGGGCTTGTGAGGAGACTCAGATAAGGATAGGGGCTTGTGAGGAAACTGAGATGTCTAGGGACAAGGGCCATAATGCTGTAATGGGGTTTTATACTTTTCACACCCTTTGCATGTACCCAGCAACCTTCCTGATTGTGGGATGTGCAAAGTATGTAAAGCACTGATATGCCCCGAATTCTGCAGGGGGCAGACAGGATGCCCTGCCTACCTACCTCAGCAGCATGTTGCCATTGTTTTCCAATCCACAAGGGAAATCACCCCCCCATAATGAGCATGCCCATAGCTGGAGTTAGGCACCCACCAAACCCACGGCCATGGTGGGGGGGGGGGTTGGCCCCGATTATCTCCCTGCATACAAAGGACCCCATTCATGCAGCCAAACTGTGCAAGGCAGCCACAGGTTTCTGCCTCCTCCTTGCTGCCTGCACTGTAATTTGCAGCACTGAAATGTTTTGTGGTGGTTTTTTTTTGTCCTTGGCTGTAGCTGCCTGTGACGTCGGGTAAAAGCTGCACTCCATCAGGTCCACTTCATTGAATAACTCCACTGAGATTCTTAAATTCATATTTTTGTGCATTAATCAAAGCTGTAAAGCACCTGTGCAGTAATAACTACTGTGGAAAAGTCTCCTGTATGTGCAATCAATATGTATAGTAGTTAGAGTTTAAGAAAATGTGTGTCATATCAATAGTAGCTGTTGTACTGTAGATTGTCTACATGTGGAAATGCCTCCACCTTGAGACAGAGTAATGACATTTTGTTCAACGATGCACAAGTTGTATAGACTGAATGACAATGAAGTTCACTTTGACTTGACTTGAAGCAAGGATCTGATTGGTTGCAGCAGCCAGGAGCTAGGGAATAGAGATGTCTTGTAAGGTAGACTAAAGACAGCTTACTTATGATGACCCTTTTTCATGAAGAAACATAATGTTTTACAGCCTTTAAAACACAACATTGCCACTATTAAAAATGCTGATGACACACATGCTATTGTTGACAACTTCATAGGTTCATAGGTTCATAGGTTTATACTAGGCTATCTGCCTTAAGGCATTTATAAGCCTAGCCCAAATTATTGTGGCTTACGCCACCCCTTATATGAAAAAATACTGTGCCCATTAGTTTGTTGTGCCTCTGTCCAGCAGTGACACAGAGATGATTCCTGGGGTAAACCTACGATCTCCCATCCACAGGTCTAGATTTCTCTTGAACAGAGTCAGCGAGGTGCTCTGCCTCACATGGACCGGGATTTTATTCCACAGCATAGGGAGTCTCTGAGTGATAAATCTATCCCTCCAGCACGTCCTATTTATATCCGTGCTAAGGTTTAAGTCGCTTGGTGGTTTTGGTGGATTTGGATTTTTTGAGGTGGAGCATGTCCATTAATTCCGGGTTGGACATGGCCTTGTATGTCAGGCACATGTCACCTCTGAGCAGACGGTATGCGACTGAATAGAGCTGGAGTTTCTTCAATCTGGCAGCATATGACAGATTTTGGAGTCCCTTTATCCTTTTGGTGAGGAACTTTTGGGGTCTCTCCAATTGCTGCAGATGTCGGGTGAGATACATCCCGAATGGGGCATTGTACTCGATCATTGGTCTGATAAGTGAAGAGTACAGGGGAACAATGACCTCACTAGATCTGGATGTGAATCCCTTCATGATCAGGTGGGCAATGTAGAAGGTCTTTCTAACCACTTTAGCAATGTGAGTGTCAAAAGAAAGGCCACTGTCAACCTGGGTCCCCAGGTCCCTGATAACCTCTTCTGTGCTTAGTGGATTGCCACCTATATGGTAGCTTGGGGTTACCTTGTTTTTCCCGAAGGGTATGACTATACATTTTTGGCGTTTAACTTCAGGCCATGGCTCTGGCACCAGCTATCTGTTTCCGTGAGTCCTTCTGAAGGATATCCGTGTCCGATGCACTTTCCACTATGGCCCAGTTTGCAGTCGCCTGCAAACTTTGTCAGCCAAAGTCCTCCCATGTTGGCCTGTACTTCTGAGAAGTAGATGCCAAACAATAGGGGCCAAGGACCGAGCCCTGTGGGACACCACTTGTGACCGCTTGGAGTCTGACACAGCGCCAGCAACTCTAACCCTGTGGGTTCTGTCCTTAAGCCAGTTTGCAACCCATCTTGTGACATATGGGTTTACATTTAAGCTGGTAAGTTTTTCTACAATACCCGAGTGGGGTATTGTGTCGAAAGCCTTTGCAAGGTCAAGGTAGGCTGTATGGACTGCCTTTCCTCATCAATGGCCTTGGTGACTGTTTCAAGAAGTCAACCAAGTTCAAAAGGCATGATCTTCCCTTGACAAAGCCAAACTGGGTCGGGTCCAATGTCTGCAAGTCCCCTATATCTTTGTTTATGAGCTCCATTATGATCCTCTCCATAGCTTTGCAGACTAGACTTGTTAAGCTTATGGGGCTGTAATTACCAGGGTCCGAGAGGCACCGCCTTTGTGGAGTGGGACCACAGTTGCCGTGACGCCACTCCTTGGGCACGTATCCTGTGGTAAGGCTGAGATTAAACAGCTGCCTTATGTGCGGGTTTAATTCCTCATTTAGCTCGTGTAGCACACAGCCGGGGACACCATCCGTCCCATTGATGCTGTGTTTTAGCTTTAGAGAGAGCAGCTTTCACCTGCGCATTTGAGATGTCCGGGAGGCTACACTCGGCTGGGATAGTTATCTCTCCTTTAGGGGAGAGGGGTGAAGTTTGCACTGAACCTGTCTGCCAGTATGTTGGCAATGTCTGTGGGTTCAGTGATTTTTGTATCATTTTGGACTAATTCTGAGCATATCTGGGAGTTTCCACCCAGGTTCCTAACATAGCTGAAAAAGGCCTTATGATTGTCCTTTGAATCCATGGCAATTTTTCTCTCAAAATTGGCCTTAGTTGATTTTATGAGTGCTCATATTTTTTACTAATAATGATCAGGGGTGACTTCCCTTTATGGATTTTGTTCTATCATGTAATAGCTTTCTCCTCTTATTGTAAAGTTTGTTAATGGCTGGGGTCCACCAGACTGGACGTTTGCCCTTTGTGGAAAGAGTCTTGGTTTTATTTGGGATTGCCTGATCCATGCAGTCCTGGAGGTGTTCATAGAAGGCATTTGTAAGGGCTTCCGCAGCTTGGGTTGTGGTTTCCTCTGGCTCAGGGGCCTTGAAGGATACCACACCAGTCTTGAGTAGTGTGAAGTTTGCTTTAGAGAAGTTCTTCACTATGGTCTTTTTTGCTTGGGGTGGGGGCGGGATGTGGATTTCCAGTGAGATTAGTTTATGATCAGATCTCACCAATGAGGGATATACTTCCGGTGTGGAGCATTTTGTCCCCATGTTTGTGACAATGAGATCTAGTATATTTTCTCCTCTCTTGGGAACAGTGACTAGCTGTTCCATGGCATTTGAATTTAGGAACTCCAGGAACCGTTGGGCTAGAAAGTTAGGGCTTGAGTAATGTTCCCAGTCTATATTCGGGTAGTTGAAGTCACCCAATATGATGGTGTTTGGAGATACATTTATACCTTCCAGTGTCTTCAGGAAGGCTGTGTGGGGTACCTGAGTTTGAGAGGGTGGCCTGTAGCATGCTACAATTTGTAGAGCAGTTTTGCCTATGGTTAGTTGCACCTGGATGGTTTCCGAAGCTTCGTGCGTTGCCACCAACCTGGAGGTGTGAGTATCCTTTATGAATATGGATACACCCCCTCCTTTTGTGTTGTGGTCCGGGTTTTGGGGCCGGAACGCATGATATGAGGTAAAACCTAATAGTGCCGGGGTGCTCTCAGGAGCCTTGAACCAGGTTTCAGTTACAGCACAGACATCGATGTTCTCCATACTGAGAAGGGCCTCGAGTGCGTGCATTTTGAGATTTAGACTTCTGGCATTGAGCAGCATTACCCTCAGTTTCTTCCCATTTTTGTTTTCTAGGGTGGTAGGTTTAGAATTTGAGCCTTGCCTAAAAAGGCACTATGGGGTGGCAAGAGCCTTAGCCAATATCCGGAATCCCAGGGTGACAGGTGCAAGCCGTCCCTTGCGAAGCAGCGTGGCTTGTCAAGCATGTCATCCCAGGCAGACAGACACTGGATCCCCTTTGAATGACACCAGACATTAAGCCAATTGTTAAAGCTGATCGTCTTGTCTCTATATTGTGGCATCATTCTTGGTGAAGGAAGGATACTGCTCAGGGTTAGGGTCATACCTGCCTGGGCTACATAATCAGAGAGCTCCTCTATGTCTCTTTTCATGTAGTCCAGGGAGGTACGCCTCAGGTCGTTCACACCAGCATGGACAATGACTGTGTCATATTTGTACTTGCCATGGAGTGACCCGAGTGCTTGTGTTATGTGGCGGATTCTAGCCCGATAGGCAGCTTACTGTGACCCTCTCCTTGTTCAGCCTGGTGAGTGGGACGCCAGTGTGTCTGACTATGGAGTCACCTATGACAAGTATGTTTGGTGTTGTATTTGGCCTTAAGGGCTGTGACTGCTTTGCACACTGCTTTTGTTGTTTATGTGTTGCTTGTGGGGTGTCTTGAGGTAGCAGTTGTTTGGGTGTCTGCTTTGGAGGCCTCTGCTGTTTAGGTAAATTTTTACTCAGAGCCTCCGAGTATGTCTTTGTGTGTTTATGTGTTTGATTCAGTGGAGTGGTAGCATTATGTGAGGCTGGTTTTGTGGTGTGTGTAGTTGCCTTCTCCTCCTGTCTGGTCTTGCCAGTCCTGAGTTGAGAGAGCTCAGCCTCCAGTTTGGCTAAATAGCTGCATCTCTCGCAAGTATTTGTGTTATGTGGGAGGAGGAGAGGGTTGTCTGTGTACATGAGGCAGTTATAACATTGCCTCAAGATTCCCAGATTCACCAGCTGGACCGGAGAGGAGATTGACAACTGACCTTTGGACATGCTAGAATAATATTGGGAAATCCTTAATTGAAAACAAGGGCCAGTGGGGAGTGAGGGTGTAGTGCTTTTAATTTTTAGTGCTGACTTATATAATTGCTTTAGTGAGCAAGTTTTTGCCAGTAGCAACATGTGCATTAGAATTGCTCTCTTTAATATGGAATTATTCAGATTACTTTTACTTCTGCAGAGATTGTGTATATTAACTTAGCATGTATTATCAGATGGTTTATATGTCTTATAATCTTATAAAGACTCTTCTGTTTAAAATTTGTTACACATGGCTGGATTTTATAGTATGGTATTAGTAATCTTTATATAATTTCATGCAGTTCATACAAAGCTACCAATAGTGTATGTAATTTATTTCTTCATAACAATAGTGGGTAAACACAGTCAACAAAGTGCTATAGTTGTGCTGGACTCTCTCTGGATGAAAGTACCTTGTGCTATTATCTGGTCATTTTTAAAGAGTAAATAATCTAGTTTTGCAGGACTAGTTTGTGTGTGTGTGTGTGTGTGTGTGTGTGTGTGTGTGTGTGTGTGTGTGTGTGTGTGTGTGAAAGAGAGAGAGAGAGAGAGAATTAAGCTGGAATACTTTGGCTACTGTGTCTGTGTGAAACAAATCTGAAATATGTGACGTCATTAATTGTTAATTTTTGGCACAGAGATCTGAGAAGAATGTAGTCAATGATGCTGTTAAAATTGCTGGGTTTGGTGGATGTCTGTGGATATAAATGTATACATAATTCACCACTAGCCAGGTGCATTTTCAATCAATGTGAGTTTCAAGGGAAGACAATTTTACCGTTGCTCATTTTAAGTCTGTTTTCAATCTGAAACTATTTTGTTTTGCTAGTGTTTAGCAAAAAGCCATCTGGGTTTGTGCTGTAAAATCTGAAATGCAGGTTTGAAATCAAATCTATTCAAGCACTGTAAAAGTAATGAGAAAATAGTATGCACACTGATAGGCTTGAACAGTGTTTATGGTAAGTGGGCAGAGGCAGCCAAACAATGGGACACTAGAATGGTTGCGGGGGTGGTCCATTACCCTGCCTAAGACTCTGTTTAATCATTCAGTCATGATCTGCTACCTCAGAGGTAACAAAGAAAGTTACTATAGCTTGAGTAGGGACAGTGTACTGTCTAGGAGCAACAAAGTGGAATACATAACTGTAATCATTACACTTTCCTAACAATCACACATCAGCAACGCATACAACTGGCTGCTTTGGCAGATGAGGTGAAGAGTGAGGAGGCATGCTATGTATATGTATGACAACAGTCAGCTAAAATAGATGATTGTGACCATTTGAACCTTTGCTTTCATCCCAGTCTAGCACAGAAGGGAGGTAGAGGCAGACTGTTTTTTTAAGGAGGAGGGGGATTAGGGAAGCAGACATTATGCCCAGATAGAATTTGTGTATTATCACAAACAACTATCCAGTTTTATTGTGAGCTGCTATTTTGTCAGTTTCAAACTAGGGCTACCACCATTTCAGTTGTCCAAAGTAGGACATTTTATTACAGAAACAACATTTTGCAGGATAAAGCATACCCACAACCAGTGCAAAGGACTAGATTTCATTTTTTATTTTTTTGCAAAAATAAAAGCTCATTCTTGTACAGCTTTATTTGTTTGTGTTGTTTCTTATAATATTTAGGTGTTTCAGATACAAAGTAATTGCTTTATGCAACTATTAAAGGAAATGTATGAAATATTTTCTGTACTAAACTTTCGGAACATTCAATATTTTTCATGCCCTTTTGTAGGACACAAATGCAGAAATAGGGACTGTCCTGAATAAATATGGACAGTTGGTATAACCTTAATTTTGAACATTAAGCCTTGGGCACAACTTATGTCTTCCTTGAAAGAAAATAATAAGACTGAAATTCTTTTCTTACTCAAGTTTTTTGTTCAGGTCACCATTGTACTAAAAGGTTGGAAAACTACTCCAAAAACACCTTGGAGCATTTGTAACCACCATGGCTCCAGGGGTCCTGGATTAATTATGTTATTTCTTAATGGTTTTTGCTGTACTGTCTTGGCCAGGCAAGATGTGTTTGAAAGGATGCAAGGAATACTAAAGTTAAACAGCAACACTGATTTTTTTTACTTAATCATAATTTTAAACTCCAATAATAAAAACGAACGACTATAAAAACCTTTATTTCACCAAATAAATATAAAAACATATTCCCTTCATGGAACTTCATCAGATCAAGTTGCATCTAAAACCTTCTCATTTAAATACTTAATAACATTAACACGTGACTCCAAGTGTTCAGTGCATTAACCCTTTTCATTTTAAAACAACTTTAAAATTCTCCCTGTCATTCAGACCAGGGTATGTACATGCATTTAGTCTTATTTGCCAGCAGTATTCTCTAAAATCAAGTTCATCTTCTACATCCAGTCTGAAGTCAAAATCAAAAACTTGATCAATAATGGCAAACTTAAATAATGCCTTATTCCTTTCTACCAAATGTTTAGCCAGGGCATTACTTGTATCTAGCTTATCCACAGCTTTAATATATTCATTCACCCACATATAAAACTCTCTGATAGTTCTTCCTATATAAAATGCTGGGCTTAACGCACAGAATACAATATATACAACACATTTCGACCTACAATTAAAAAGTTTACTCAATATAATCTCAAAATTTCTAGCTACTACATCTAATTTTTCACCTTCCTTAATATATGAACATAACTTACAATTCCTATATCTTTTCATCCCAACATTTAAACTATCAGGTATTTGTGGACTTAAGCTACTTTTTTTGAAGAAGTCTTTTAAATTCCTTCCTTTTTTTCGAGACAAAAGCTGGATCACTCCCCCCATAATATTTTTAATTTCTTGGAATTCCATTAAAAACCTCCAATTATTACTAATAATTCCTTTGATCTTATTTTCATCCACAGATGTTCAAGCCATGATCTGATGAAAAAGTTGTGTAAAAAGAAAAAAAAATTAAAGAGTATGGCAAAAGGTGAGAAAAAGCAGCAAAAAGTAATGCACATGGTATGGGGAGCTTGAGGTTGGGGGAAAACAGAGGGGACCACTGGAGGATGTGTATGTGTGCGTGTGTGTGTGTGTGTCGGGGGGTAAAAACTGATCCAGGCTTGTATGTAGAGTTGTTGTAATGTATCATTGTTGCAGCTAAATGCCAGTCACTGTTAATGCCTGTCTATGAAGAAATTAGACACTGTGCTAGCATGTCTGGCTGAGTTTGTGTACATAATTTCAGATTGTCCTGTGTATTATATGCCAGCAAGACTAGCTATGATATTGTAAATAGGTTCTTACATGCTGATTTATGATCTGTTTGTACAGAATGTTTTAAAACTTGAACAGTGTCCTTTTACATTTCTAACTGCGCATGTTTGTGAAGAAAGATTCTAAAGGCAAATGGTCTCAGGTACAGCTGCAGATAATATCAAAATGTTGACAGCTGCTATATGTTACTGTCAGAAGCTGAAAGACATGAAGGAACTTTTAGAAAACAGCTGTTGGTTGATTTTCAAAATATGAAATGAAAATTAGATCAGGAATAGTTGTGACAGTTAAGCTAGTCTATAAAAGAGCCTGCTGAAGACAGTTAACTGTCAGTAGTCAGTTACAGTTATCAATTGTCACAGATGTACTGTGCAGTGGATACCCAACAGGACTCACCAAGAACTGTAAGCCTGCCATTGCTCTGTTGTAGTAATTCTGCTTAGATCAGGGACAGTATTCTTTGGTCAGATAAGAAAATGATAACTAATCAGTTAGATCAGTTAGAGTTTTTCTAAATGTTGGATTTCTATCCTTCAGTATTGATTTCATTTTCCTGGTGATAAAGCTCTGTTTGTATATTGCAAATTACTGTTTTATATTTTTAATCATTTTGCTCAATGTTAAATATATTTTTATTGACTTACATTGTGGCTAGTCAATCAATGTTTTTCTTTAGTGATTTGAGAGAGTTTATACTTGCTTTGATAATTCCCAGGACCACCCTGAAAGCCTGGCTGCTTAGGTCATTTGCTACTATTTGTTTTAATATTTAATTTTCATAATTTGACACCCCTATAGAAGAAGACACTCTGATTGGTGGCAGCATTACCATATTATTTTGAGGAAGAGACACAAATGGAAATCTGTGTCACGCTTTCCCAGAGGTGTTTGGATGTGTGAGATTTAATTTATTTAAGTGTGAGTGCACCAGAGGTCTTAAACTGGGAAACATTGCTTTGAAGTGTGTAATAAGGAGTTGCATTAGGGGTGGACAGAAGTATACAGTCCAGTCCCAGGCTGTAGAGCATATTCCTGTTGTGCCCTTAGGGGGAAATTGTGAAATATTACTCCTGTTTAAATGACAGTCTCACATTGGAGTCAGTAGTGTGAACTGAAGCTCTTTAGTTACTGATCCAGGATAGTAAAGGACATCATGTTATTTGGTGGTAGTCCAGTGGGTTATTATCTGGATGTCACATTAATTGGTGCCAGTGGTATGGGACTTTTAATTGGACTTCAGTAGCCTGTGGGTAGTTGTCATTAAGGTGTGCACTTTTGACAGCCACAAAGTAAACATACAGAATCTCAATTCACCACAGTTTTACTTATTTTTAGTGTGTCAGGGTTAGCAGTCAAAGATGTCAGTGGAAGACTACAGTAAGCCAACAAAGAACCAGTTGGCCAAGGAGTGTGAAGCCAGAGGAATGGTGCATGCCAACCTAAGGAAGCAATGATTTCAACATTAGTTGCAGCTTCAGCTCAGACCAGCCATTTGAAGGATATCAAGTTTGGTATTGGAGATGTGCAGCCTGCCAGGACAGGACAGTCCACATTTTCTTTGGAGGACCTGAGAATCTTTCTGGAATTAGAGAGACTGTGCCTGGAGGCTAAGCATCTTGAACTGGAATCAGAAGACAGACTGTGCCTGGAAGCCCAATGACAGGAGGCTGAGAAAAGGGAGAAGAAGTGACAATAAGAACTGGAGACCAAATGTTTAGAAGCTGAGGAAAATGAAATACAGCGCTGGCATGAAGCAGAGATTCTTACCCTTCAAGAGGGTCATGGAGGTAATGAGGAAGGCAATAACTGGATCCCAGAAGCTGTAATGGTCAGTACACATTTCCTCAGTACAGGGATTGGGATGACTTTGATAGTTTTATCCATATATTAGAGAGGGTATGTAGTCAGTATGATGTTGACCATGAGCCCTGAGTTTGGCTCCTGACTCCCTTACTCCATGGTAAAGCAGTTCAGGCCATGCTAAGATTGTCTGATGTAGATTGTTTGAATTATGTTAAAGTTAAGAACTGTTTTTAGATTGTTTTAAACTAACACCTGAAGCTTATAGGAAAAAGTTTCATGAACACAGATGCAGGGCAGATGAAAATGTATGTGATTATATTGCTGATTTAAGTACTTACTTTCACAGAAGGGTGAGTGGGTGTCAGGGCACCACTTTTGAGGGACTGGCAGACCTTGTGGTGAGGGAACAAGCCCTCATTACTTTGCCTGATGAAATGAAAATCTGGTTAGCAAGCAGAGAGTATAACTCTGTGGAGGAGCTGGGGAGAAAAGGGATCTCTACTTAGCAAGCACATCACCAACGCATAAGAAACAGATACCCAATGCTGCACATGGACATAGGGGAACCCTTGGGGGGCATTCTTAAGCAGTCCAACAGAGTACACCAGTAACAGGGGGATCTACTAGTCCAGTCAAATGCCCATTGGGGCAAGGTGAGAATAAGAAGGTGAGGGAGCCAGCAAGTGGTGATGATAAACTGCCAGTGGTAAGTTGTTTGGAAACAACAGGGGTGCCAGTCTAGGTGCCAGTAACAGGTTACTGCTAAGAGAGACACATTTTCTGATATAACCATTGTGAGGTCTGCGGTGGTTAGAGAAGAACAGTTCTTGCTTGGACAGTCCACTCCAGACAGAGGTTTGGGAGGGATGACATTCCAAATACCTTTGGCTAGGGTTCATCTTGACTGGGAGGATGGAAGAGGAAGAAAGCAGGTAGGTATGATTGAGGATATTCCTGCAAATGTCCTGATAGAAAATGACTTTGATGATGCAGGACCTTATGCAGTGACACCTAGTCAGGCTTGGAGACAGGCATGTAGGTCCGGTAGCCTGGGGGATACCCAGACAAATCTCACACTGGTATGGTGGCTGTTTCAGAGAAAGAACTATCCTGTCACAGTATGTCTGAAAGTGAGCCACAGCTGCTGGTAGGTACTGATTTTCCCTTCGACACGGTGACTGCAAGTATGGAGATGAGTGTTAGTACCCAGATTGACAGCAATGTAGAGCTGTTGGAAGTTACTAGGCTTCCTGTGGAAGGGGAGCTTAGGAAAGTCACAAAGGTCGAGTTGAGGCAGGCACAACTTGCAGGCCCTACATTACAAAGCTTGAGTGAGATGGCTAAGGAATCACCTGAGGGTCAAGGAAGGCAGGAGTCTGTATACGGGTACAAAGGTTTGCTGTATTGAAAGTGGACTCCTGAAGGTGGGCTAGAAGGTGAGGTAATACAGCAATTGGTAGTGCCTAGAGCTTACCATCTGCCACTTTAACATAGCACATTACATCCCTTTATCATGTCATATGGATATAAAACATACTAGGAGATGTATTATGCAGAATTTTTATTGGCCTGGAATTGCAAAGGATAAGGTAGGATATTGTAGGACGTGTGAACATGCCAAAAAGTTGGCAAGGCAAGGGACAAGGGTAAGGCTCTATTAATGCCTTTGCCTGTTATCAAAGAGCCATTTCAGAGAGTGGTTATGGATATTGTGTGAACCTTGAGTACTCCAAGTTCTACAGAGAAGAAATATACCCAGGTAGTAGTGGATTATGCTCCCAGATACCCTGAGGTGGTAGCCCTGTCATCTATTGGGGTGGCGAAGGTATCATATGCTTTGCTAGAAATTTTCAGCAGGATAGGTTTTCCAAGGGAGATAGTGACTGATCGAGGTGCCAACTTCATGTCAGACCTGTGATTGTTTGTGGAAGCATTGTGGGGTGAAACATCTAAAAACCAGCCCCTACCATCCCCAGACTAATGGTCTTGTGGAGAAGTTAAACTCTGCATTAAAGACTATGCTATGGGACTTTGCAGACCAGTTTAAAAGGGAGTGAGACCAGTATTTGCCCCATCTATTATTTGTGTACAGGGTAGTACCACAGGAATCTACAGGTTTCTCACCCTTTGAGTTGTTACATGGGCATAGGGTGAGGGGGCCTTTAGACTTGATCTGAGATGAGTGGGAAAGTGAGAGTGAATCTCACAAGCAGTCTGTTGTGACATACTTTCTTAACTTCAGAACAAGACTTAAAAATCTTATGAGTTTGGCCCAAGAGAACTTAGTATTAGCCCAACAGTAGAAAAAGGTTTGGTACAATAAGAATGCTTGTGCCCAAGAGTATGCTGAGGGACAGAAGGTTATGGTACTTGTTCCTGTCAGACATAACAAATTACAAGCAGCTTGGGAGGGACCCTTTGAAGTGGTAAAGAAAGTCACTGATGTGAACTACATGGTAAACGTGGTGGGTAGGAGAGAGGGGCACAAACTGTACCATGTCAATATGATGAAACTTTATCATGATGGGGTGGCCCTAGTATTGAGTATTCAGACTGGATGACAGGAGGAGTCTGAAGGGGATATGGTAACCGATCTCAGTGAGGTTAGGACTGACACCTCTATGGAAGAGATAGCCATATCGCAGCAGTTAACTCCTAATCAAATCCGAGAGATAACAGCAGTATTAAAGGAATTTGGAGACATGTTCACAGGGAAACTTGGGTGCACTGACTTGGTGCAATACCATGTAAACACAGGACCCCAAAAACCTAATAAGCAGGTTCCTTATAGAGTGCCTGAGAGAGTTA
The DNA here is from genome assembly GCF_019279795.1 of Protopterus annectens. Taxonomy (NCBI): domain Eukaryota; kingdom Metazoa; phylum Chordata; order Ceratodontiformes; family Protopteridae; genus Protopterus; species Protopterus annectens. Next base: position 841,783,147 of record NC_056739.1, read on the forward strand.
AACAGACTCTGAAGGAGGAAATAAGGGAAATGCTAGAAGCTGGGGTAATTCAGGAGTCCAATAATCCCTGGGCTTCCCCAGTAGTGCTGATACCAAAGAAGGATGGTGATGTTTGATTCTGTGTGGACTATAGGAAATTAAACAGTTATACAGAGTCAGATGCATACCGCATGCTGAAAATAGACGAAGCCTTAGAACAGCTGGGTGGGGCTACATATTGGACCACTACTGATCTGACCAAGGGATACTGGCAGGTATGCTTGACTCCCATGACTAGAGAGAGGTCAGCTTTTGTAACTCCTTTTGGATTATATGAATTTATAAGAATGCCCTTTGGAATAAAAAATGCCCCAGCAACTTTCCAGAGACTGATAGATCATGTCTTAGTAGGAGCAGGAAATTATGCTCTAGCATACTTGGATGACATTGCTATTTATAGCCATTCCTGGCAACAGCACCTTTAGGAAGTCTTGGGTAGATTAAAAAGGGCAGAACTAACCATTAAACCCAGTAAATGTCAGGTGGGTATGCCAGAGGCCAATTACTTAGGACACAGAGTGGGGAATGGTAAGATTAGGCCAGACCATGTCAAAGTGGAAGCTATTCAAGCGTGGCCAGTTCCTGTTACTAAAAAGCAAGTGCGAGTATTTCTAGGGACAGTGGGGTACCATAGAAAATGTGTGCCCAATTATAGTACAATAGCTGGACCCCTTACTGACCTAACTAGGAAAAATAAACTGAATAAGGTAGTGTGGACCACAGATTGTGAACAAGCATTCCAAAAACTTAAGGAGATTTTGGGAGGACCCCCTGTGTTAGCTAGCCCAGATTAGAGTAAATAATTTGTTGTCCAAGTAGATGCATCAAATTATGCGGTGGGGGCTGTACTCAGCCAAGTTTCCTCAGAAGGAGAAAAACTCTGCAGTGAGGGTAATAATGCCAATGCAAATAGATTACCTAGGAGAGGAGTGGGTTAATATTCCCAGACAGAGCCATTTTTTCTCAAGCCTCGTTTTTCAAGGGTAACTTGAAAACCATGCTTGAGTCATGGAGGAGAAATGTAAATAAATTAGACTATGTTATTTTTGTTAGCATGTCTGGCTGAGTTTTTGCACATAATTTCAGACTCTCCTGTGTATTATATGCCAGCATGACTAACTATGATATTGTAAATAGGTTCTTTCATGTTGATTTATGATCTGTTTATACAGAATGTTTTAAAGGCTTGAACAGTGTCCTTTTACATTTCTAATTGCGCATGTTTGTGAAGAAAGAGTCTAAAGGCAAACTGTCTCAGATTCAGCTGATCTGCAGAGGATGTCATCAGAATGTTGACAGTTGCTATGTGTTACTGTCAGAAGCTGAAAGACAGGAAGGAACTTTTAGAAAACAACTGTTGGTTGATTTTCAAAATATGAAATGAAAATTAGATCTGGAATAGTTGTGACAATTAGGCTAGTCTATAAAATAGCCTGCTGAAGATGATTAACTGTCAGTAGTCAGTTACAGTTGTCAGTAATCAGTCAGTTACAGTTGTCAGTTGTCATGGAAGCACTGTGCAGTGTATACCCAAAAGGACTCACCAAGAACTGTAAGCCTGCCTTTGCTCTGTTGTAGTAGTTCAGTTTAGATCAGGGACAGTATTCTTTAGTCAGATAGAAAAATTATAACTAGTTAGATCAGTCAGAGTTTTTCTAAATGTTGGACTTCTATCCTTCAGTATTGATTTCATTTTTCCTGGTGACTAAGCTCTGTTTGTTTATTGTAAATCACTCCGAAAGCATGGCTGCTTAGGTAATTTGCTACTATTTGTTTTAATATTTAATCTGATATTGTTAATCCTCGTTCATTCCTTATGCATGGGTATTGGCTCCGACCTCTGAACAGAGCCGGCCATTTTCCAAGCTCGCGTCAGCTACAAACTCTCAAGCTAAACTCTTACCCATAATCCCCCTCTCCCTTTTACCTCAGATTTTGTTTGCCATGTTGCCATTTGGTCGTGTCAAGCTGCTTCTCTTGAGCTAAGTATAGATATTTGTTGTCAGACTAGTCATATATATAACTTTTCTGTCAGAAAAGTTTCTATTTTGTTGTCTCTTACCCTATCGCATTTAGCGTCCATATTTTCTTGAGTTTTCTTCTCTTTACTCTGCACATTTTACTGCGAGGTATTTCTCCCTTACCATCGTTGGTAATCTCTTCCTTTCTTCATATCTTCGGGTATTCTTTTGTAACATTGCTGGTACCCTTTCTACTGCCCCCTTTTTTCTATCATGGCAGGTAAGAAAAGTAGTTCAGGATTCAAAAGGTGTTCTGATTGTGGACACAAATTACCTACATCAGATGCACACTTTTTGTGCATTTATTGCTTGGGTGTGTCCCACTTATCTGTTGACCCGCCCTGTGCTATTTGTAAAAATTTTTCTAACAGAACCTTGTTGGAAAGGAAAAATAAGTTGTTCCTGAAGGGACTTCTCAACTTTCCCTTTTCAGAGGCTATTTCTGGGTCGGAAGCTTCTGCCCCTCCTAGAGCCCATAAGAAAACTTTGGATGATCCTACTAAGGCCAAGTCTTTGCCTTCGTCCTCGGCTGGGGACTCCCACCAACCAAGACCTAAAAGGGCTAAAGTTTCTGCTTCAGAGCTCACTCAGTCAGCCCCAGTGCTTTCAGTGCCTAAACCTTCTTTACCGAGGCCTTTGGCACCATCAGTGATCTCGGCTCTCTCTTCCCCTGTAGCCTTTACTATATTGGTACTGAGGGGCTCCTCGGTTCAGACTATTACAACTACTGCATCGGCACCGACCATTCATTTGGCGCAGACCTTGACCACGTCAGCTCCGACATCTTACTCGGAACCGATGCCTCAGTTATTGGCTCCAGTTTTGTCAGTTCCAGCTTCGGTACCGGCAAACACTTCAGCACCGATCCTTGTGTCAGTGCAGACCATGACCTCGGCACCAATGATTACCTCGGTGCAGACACCCATAGTCCAGTCTCTCTCGGCACCGTTTTTCTCAGTGCGGACTGGTGAGGTGTGCACCGAGCTTGTCTCTTCTGTGGACAGACCTGTTTCTCCCTCAGTCTCCGTGAGGTCCACTAGAAACCTTTCAGGACATGATGTGTTGCATCTTGTGGATCAAGTGCTTCTGGCCAGAGGTATCCTGCCCCTCAGGACCTATCCTTCCTTGGGAGGTGATTACCCATCTCCAAAGACCCCTTCTTATTCTCCTCCTTCATTGCCTTTGAAGTCCATTGATATAGCAGTCTTCCCCCTCTGCGGTTCCCTTTATGGATCTCACTAAGGAACCGCAGTTGCCTTTGTGGCAGGAGAGTTTTGCTATGACCGAGGATGACAGTAGTGACACGTGTAATTTGCTGTTCCACAACCATCTGGGGACTATGAGTCGGCAGGCTGAGCCACTTAGGGGAGGGGTGACTCCTGTCCTGGACACTCACCCTTCTTCAGGTGGACCAGCCTTTCAACTGATGGAGAAGGCTCTGGCTTCTGCTGGCGATAAGGTGCTGTCTATCCCACTGCCCTCATCTGGTACACCTTTTTCACAAGTCGCACCTAGCGGACACCGGATGCAAGGGCCTCAGGACATATTCCTACAGGAAACCCCTTTTCCACTGTCGTCCCCAGCTTCTCCCTCTGAGGAAGTCCACCGGAAAAGTTTGTGTAAGAGGAAGCACATGGACTCCACAGAGGAGTCCCTCACTGAAGACACAGACTTTGATGAGGGGGAAGGATCCCCTCGGTCACCCTCTGAGGTATCCTTTGGTGATATCCTCAAAATCCTTAAACAGAGAGGTGACTGACAGCCCTCTAATCCGACCTCTGAGGAGTCTGTGTTCCTGCAGGCCTTTCGTGCCCGGCCCCCTACCTCCTGGGTTACTCCACCTGCCGATGAACTTGTCTGGCTCATCATGCAGCATGCATGGAAGGCTCCTGACACCGTCGAGGCTATTCCCCGGAAGTGAGATAAGATTTTGTCCCCTCCTGCTATGGATCCCCATTGGTCTAAAGGTCTTCCTGTGGATGCCCTGGTGGTGGTGGCCACAACAAAAAAGGATCTGGCAGAAGAAGAAAGCCAGACTGTCCATCCATCTAACAAAGAGTCCCGGGCCCTGGACAGGATAGGGAAGCGCACCTTTGCATCAGTGACCTTTACTATCAGGTCCCTGAATTATATGTCACACTTTGCCAGGCTTCAAAGGGATCTGATTTTCGAGCTCTCTGAAACCTTGGCTGGTGCCATGTCTGATAAGGTCTGTGACAAAGTGGCCTCTCAGCTGGCCACCATTGAGTCAATATCTAACTCCTCTATGCGACTGATATCTCACGCATCAAAAGGAGCAGCTAGAGCGCCTGGTTCAGCCGTGGTCTTGAGACGACAAGCCTGGATGTGCTTCTGCAATTTTTGCGGAAACCTTTAAGGCTTCCTTTCTTAACACTCCCATTCAGGCCTCTTCGTTGTTTGGACCCAAAGTTAAAAGCACACTGGCCAGATGTGAACAGGATGGTAAGATCCTTTCTGCCATAGGTGTCCGTTATTCTTCCCCTCAACGTGCTTTCTCCCGAAACCAAAAGAGTGGGTAGATATGGGTCAAGAAATCCTAGGGTCCTTTCTGTGACACACAGGCTGAGTTCTCCCCTAGAGGCAGAGGGGAAAACTCACAGGGAAGATGCTCCTTTCGGGGCAGAGGGGGTCCGCGTAATCAGGGTTCCAGGGACTCTTTCCCTGGCCAATCCTACCAGCGCTCCTGAAGAGCGGCCCAACTCCTTTCCTCTGGAGGTGGTTGGGGGTCATTTCTCCTTGTACCCTTCTGCCTGGCTAACCATTCACCGCTTCTTGGGTACAAAGGATTATAACCAGAGGTTATCATATCCCCTTTGATCTTTGTCCTGTCCCTTCAAAAAACCTTCCTGACGTTCCACCCAGTCAAAGGGAAGAAGCAGCACTAGAGATAGAAAAGCTGCTAAGAAAGAGAGTCAACCAAATAGTCCCTGCAGACCAGATAGGATCCGAATTCAACTCAAGACTATTTTTGCTGCCAAAGAAAACTGGGGACTGGAGACCAATTTTGGATCTCAGTGCATTGAACAAGTTTGTGAGAGTACAAAAATTCCGGATGGTCACAATACAGTCTATCCTCCCACTTTTGGAAAAAGGTGACTGGATGTACTCAGTAGATCTTCAAGATGCGTACTACCACATAAAAGTGGACAGGCCATCAAGAAGATTTCTGTGCTTCCGTGCGGGAGCCAGTCACTACCAGTTCAGAGTACTGCCCTTCAGACTCTCTACAGCCCCCAGAGTGCTCACAAAGTGCATGGCAGTCATCACAGCTCACTTGCAACTACAAGGATTCCAGGTGTTTCCATACCTAGACAACTGACTCATTTCCACCCCCACCAGACATCTACTGGAAGAAGCCCTGGCATACTCTCTCCTCGCTGCACAAAGGCTAGGCATAACCATAAACTGACAAAAATCCAATCTCACCCCATCTCAGTCCACAGAATTCATAGCGGTTATCTTGGATACAAAGAACTGCAGAGCTGCCATTCCAGAGCACAGAATTCTAAGGATAAAGCAACAACTGATCCCAATCCTTTCAAGGGAAAAATCCACAGCTCACTCTGTCCTACAGCTGTTGGGTTCCATGGTAGCCTCCATCACCATTGTCCCCCTGGCCAGGTTTCATATGAGGCTCCTACAATGGCTACTGCTCACCCAATGGTATCCTTTTCAGCATCCTCTTTCAGCCAAGATTCGAGTAACCCATAGGTGCAAACAGGATTTAAATTGGTGGATGACACACAATCCATCACAATGGTCTCGCCCCTTCTCCCCCCAACAACCCAAGGCCACAGTGACCATGGATGCCTCCCTGATGGGGTGGGGGTGGGGGGCTATGTCAGGGACAGACAGTCCAAGGCACTTGGTCTGTATTGGAGGCCCACTGCATATAAATGTTCTAGAGCTGAGGGCGGTGCTTCTGGTGTTGCAAGCATTCAATCCCCTGCTGCCGTCTGGGATGATTGTGATTCAATCAGACAACATGGCGGTGGTCTGGTACATCAACAAACAAGGTGGAGCCAAATCTTACCCCCTTTGTCGAGAGGCCATGAGGATATGGTAATGGGCAATGGCTACCAACCATTTTCTTCTAGCAACGCACATTCTTGGGAGTTCCAACGTGATAGCAGACAGACTCAGCAGGTGCATTCTACAACCTCATGAGTGGTCCCTGGAATCCCTTGATAGCGGCAGAGATCTTCCACCGCTGGGGCCATCCTTGCTGTGACCTCTTTGCATCCCCAATCAACTACAAATGCAGCAACTACTTTGCCCTGATTCCCGCCCCCGGGACAGTCACCCAGGGATGCTCTAGTCCATGATTGACCCTCGGGTCTTCTTTATGCATTCCCACCTTTTCCCCTCATTCCCCAGTTTCTGAAGAAAGTCCGTCAGTTGAAGAGCAAGGTGATCCTCATAGCACCATATTGGCCTCGTCAGATTTGGTTCCCCTTCCTTTGGCCTCACCTACTAGATTGACCATGGATTCTCCATCCAACCCCGGAGTTGATCTCACATCCGCAGAACCTGATTCATCTCAACTTGGACAGCCTGAAGCTCACAGCTTGGCTACTCCAATTCCCTTGATTGCCAGGCAGAATGATCTTTCTTTACCAGTACGTGACATTCTCATTGCATCTCATAAGTCTTCCACTAGAATTACTTATCTAAGCAAGTGGAAAAGATTTACCTGTTGGCTGAAAGAAAAACAAGTAGATCCCTTCTCAGCACCAGTGTCGATAATACTAGAGTATCTGGATGACTTTTTTCAATCGGGTCTATCGGCCTCTACCATTAGAGTTCATTTGGCTGCAATATCTAATTTCCATGAGGGTGTCCAGGACTCCTCTCTTATGTCACACAAATTGTGCTAGACCTTCATAAAAGGTGTGAATCATCTGAAGCCACCTTTTAGAGAACCTATTCAACCATGGGATCTATCATTAGTTTTACAAGCTCTGACAATGCCACCCTTCGAACCAGCTTCTTCTTGTGACCTCAAATGGAACGTTATGGTAAGACAAAACTTCTTTATTTTCATACCTGGACACCCCTTTAGAAGGCCATGCAGACATTCTGATTGGTGGCAGCATTACAGTATTACTTTGGGGAAGGGACACAAATGGAAATCTGTGTCAGGCTTTCCCAGAAGTGTTTGGATGTGTGAGATTTAATTTGTTTAACTGTGAGTGTATCAGAGGTATTAAACTGGGACACATTGCTCTGAAGTATGTAATAAGGAGTTACATTAGGGGTGGACAAAAATGTACAGTCCAGTCCCAGGCTATAGAGCATGTTCCTGTTGTGCTCTTAGGGGAAAACTGTGAAATATTAGTCCTACTTAAATGACAGTCTCACATTTTAGTCAGTAGTGAGGATTGAAGCTCCTTAGTTACTGACCCGGGATAGTAAGGGATGTCATATTATTTGGTGGCAGCCCAGTGGGATATTATCCGGACATCACACCACTTATGAGATGGATCAACGCGGTGTGGTACACAGTCCTGTCACTGTATAAGGGCATTGTAGCTGCAACTTAGTCTGTGTGTACTACTCCTAAAAAACAAACAACAAATGTAGCATGAACTAACAGGGTGATAATCTGGAAGTCTCTAGGAGGCCCCCAGCTTAGCACTTTGGGGGCCCCCAGCAAGTGTCAACATTGGCCCTGGGCTCGCCCATCCTTCCTTACCAACTCCTTGGATTCCTGACCTGCTAATCCAGGTTGCTAGGGCCATAGCTGGGGCTTTATCCCTCTATGCCATGGCAATCTTAGTTGTTGTCATGCTTCCATGTATTGGCACCATGCTTTAGAGTGTCACACTGTGATATGCTATAGTGTGATAGAAAATTAGTTGTGTTACTGTCCATGTACAATGCACTGCACTGCACTAGAGATATGGTAGTGGTAATTATGAAGATATTAAAATTGTCTTTATTTTATTATCCCTAAAACAAAATGCTGGATTTGAACAGCTAAAATTTGGATGATTCTCAAGAAAACCATTCCCACTAGCCATTGTAATCTGTAGAGTTTGAGAGACCATGAATATGCAAATTTTGCATGTAAGTGTAATATTTAACAATATCACAGTCAAAGGAGGCAGCGGAACACAGCAGTAAAATTCAAGAATTTAATCCCAGAACAAACAGTAGAGCAAACAGTAAGCGCTTTCGCAGCAGCAGCTGATTCATCAGGCAAATAAAGATCCAAACTGTAGTACTTTTAAACAGCAAAGCAGCCAATTAGCATGCAAAAACAATTAGGAATTAACAAGAGCCCTTAAAGCCACACCAAAAAAAATGCAGCTCAAAGCTCATTGTATAAATACAAAAACATTTCATTCATAAAAACATATAAAGCATTTCATTCAACAGCCAAAAAATGCAGCTCAGAACTCATTATATAAACATGAAAACATTTCATACATAAAAGCATATACAAATGGAACAGCGATTCCTTGAGAGGGCTTATAAGAAAGAAATCAGCTCGGTTACAGCTTGAGCATATAGCATTTACCTGTCTGTACTGTTTAGAATTTTAATAACATTTTAAAAACATTTTGTGTTGAGTATTGTCTTTGTAAAGAAGATGAGTTGAAAATAACTGTATACTTCTGTTCAAGATATTTTAATATGTTTCCCTTTTAATTTGTTTCCTTATGCTTTTTACATCGACCTTTCAGAAAATATTCATGAATCTTTGGAAATTTGTGGGCTGCTAGGTCTGGACCTTTTCAAAGATGTTGAGAGTGAAAATGTTGTTGTTGTGTCTTTCAGCTTATCCTGGTTAGGGGTTGCCACAGCGGAACTCCGGTCCGCTAATGTTTGGTAGTGGATTTTTACGTGCCGAGTTACCAGCCCTGATGCACAACCTTCAATGAAGGCACGCTCATTCATGCATGCCTCCACACAGAAGATGCTCTAGCTGAGAATCGAACAGGACGTCTTGCAGTGAGGCGACAACGCTACCGCTGCACCACTACCACAGGTTTGAAATATTGAAACATAAATTGTATGTTCATTGACAGCAATTGCTTCAGGTTTTTCATTGGCCTGATGGAGTACAGCCTACATACAAGAAATTATATGTACATACAAATGTTTCCAGGATCTTCTCTTGATAGGGGCCCATCATTATCTCTCATCATTGGGACAGTTATCTTATAAGAAAGTGGCATAGACTTCTTAAAACACACTGGCTGCTTGCTTTGTTTCTAGTCATTTTTGAACACCTTTCTTAAAATATCACTTAAGACATAGGTTCACACCGATTAAAAGAAAACCAACCATATATATATATATATATATATATATATATATATATATATATATATATTCATTTACATTTATTAAATATCACATATGTTTTTTTTCTTTATAAGAACTTAACTGTCATTCATCCCTAACATAAGTTGCCCAATTCCTGCTTTCCCCTAAACCTTCCTCCGCCACCTGAACATTTATTCTACATGAATTGTACCCACAGAATCAATTTATTTATGTGCAATTTGTTCCTCTCCTTTTCTACAGATCTTTGTATAGTTTACAATATTAAACACTTCAACTGGTTTAAATTTTGGGTTCCATTTTCTAGTAATTGATTTTTTGGCAGCCAATAGCATTAAATAAGGCCTTACCATAGTTAGGAAACATGTATGCTATGTCCCATTTCAAAAGAATAATTTCTTTAGTTACAGACATTTGCTGAATCAACATTTCTGACAGAGTACCCGGTAGAGAATTCTTAAAATCTCCAACTCTACACTTGCAGAAAAAAAGTGTTACCAGTTACCTCTTTCTTTCCAATCACACCTCCAGTATTTGCAATCTACCACAGAAAAGATATGTTAAGTCTGCTTGGGTTATAAAATACCCATGCAACCACTTCCAAGCATAAATCATAAACCTTTTGGACTTTACATACTCAGGAGGCATACATATGTCCTGCCATTGTTCATTTGCAAACTACTTTTCCAGTCTGTCTTTCCCAACCATTTCTAACCCTCTCCTGATTTGATTCTTATAGTTATCATCCAATATTTTACATGATCTTCTAATTATCCCTTTGTGATAGCAGCTTTTGCTCAAGACTTGACTAAAAACTTAACTAGAGACAGTGTTTAACTTAAGACTCATCTATTCCTTTAATCAAGACCCAGTAGGAATGTGATATCTAACCTACAGTCCAAAGTTCTGCTTGGCCTCATAAACACAATAAAAACTAAGCACAGCCTCATCCCCACTCATTTACCCTTGTCTACTGTTATTTGCTCTCAATTATATTGGTTCCTTTGCCAATTTCTACAGTCAATTTCAGCTCCATCTTGTATATTTTTATAGACCTACTTGAAGTCATCCATACTGGCAAACATTTCCTTTTTCCATTCCAGTGTTGGCTTAGTTGTCAGAATATGTTCTGCAACTTTAAGTACAATATTCTGTATGGTTATTGTTGTTCTTCTTAAATATTTGCATCGAAAATCTTACCATCTCCTTATTTCTTGAACATGCCCCCCATTTTGTCATCCTCCCTTTCCACTTTGACTTTATAACCTTTAGTTTGTGTTATGTATATGAACTTTAACTGTGTAGCTCTAAAATAGCTCTAACATATACATTCAGATCAGGTAATCCTAAGCCATATCATTCTCTGGGAAGGATTTATCCCATTTAATGCTTGGTGCTCTTCCGCTCCCAAATTCCCTCAATTATCATCCACAACTTCTGCTCTGGCTAATTTAAAATATGGCTGACCTGTATATGAAACTAAAAGGACTAAAACATTTTCACTGCTTGTATCTTAATATATATATATATATATATATATATATATATATATATATATATATATATTCATAATAAACCACTTCCAATTCCTCTTTTTTGTGCTATCTTTTGTTTTATTCTCTTCCCACACATCCTTAATTGCCATACCATAATCCTTTTTAATCCATACACTAAAATACTTCATCTTATTGTGTCCTACTGGACCAATTCATGTGTGGGAAATAATTTAGCACTATAGTATTTGTTTTATTTTCATTAATTGTATTTCTTGAAAAGACCTGACATTGTCTCAGAATGTTCCAGAATAATGCCCTTTTCTGGATTTATCAAGTACAAATATAATCTACACATAAAGACCATGTCTTCATTGCCAATTATATCCTTGAATTTCTCAGCCTCTTTAGGGCCAATGGGAAAGAAACTATAAAACCAATAACAAAAGGGAGCAAGGACACATCTGCCTGGTTCCTCTTTCCAAATTCAGCTTATCAGAGAGGAGCCCTCCCAGCTTCATTCTTGCTTCTGATCCTTCATATATACTTCAGTTAATCAGCTAACCCCTGTTGTTTTGACATGGAATGCAAATGCTTCAGTTGTCCTACTACTACTAAACTCATCACAACATACTGTACAGAATGCTTTCTCTGCATCAAGCACCAGCAAGAACAGCAATATTTTCTTCTATTCTTCCCTCCGGATCATCATTGTTCCATTAATGTTGTCAAATGTTTCTGTATAAACCACATTGATCTATATCAATCAATTTTGGTAACAGCTTTGCCATTCTGTTGGGTAGTACAGACCTAAACCCATTACAGTCATGGCTTGAAATGAGTCTATATGAAGCTGAGTCTGAAAAGTATTTACCCTCTTTTGGTAATACATCCACCACAAATTTCTTTCATGATGTTGGTGCTTCTCCGTGTTTTAAAATATTAAACAAAACCTTCCAGATCTGTAGCCCACATTACCACATGTGTACTATCTGTTCTTAGAGACCTCAATCTAAATTGATTTATATGTTCCCATTTTTATCTATTCTCCTTCTATCTTAGTTTATTAGTTGTGAGCCACCACCTTCCTCTAAACTTGGCATAATTGTGTTTTTGATTAATATTTCTATTTGTGCTTGTTTTCTTGGTTTCTGCATTCCTCTGCTTTATGTAAATGTTCATAACTTCCAAAATATGTCTCTTAGCTATATATGATCTATGGTTATTTTTCTTGTCAGAAGCTACCTACATTTGGTGACAATCATTTCTACTTTTTGTTGTTGAAGTCATTGTGCTACAAGTATGGCATATAATATGATTATATACAGTATACCTACACTCCCTTTTCTTTGTCCTTTATATTCTGCTGAAAAATACTTACTTGTCAAACTCATTCTTGTTTCTTTCAAAATCTCCTGTAGCATTGCTATTTATACTCAGTATCAAAATATATTAAGAAATACACTTTCCTTTTTGTCTACACCTGTAAGGCCATTTGCATTTCAAGATTATATGGATAGCATAGCCATATGATTAAAAAGCTGTTCCACCTATTATACATATCAGTCTTTTATGAATGTGTGTGTCCAACTTTCATGTTACATGCATACACTAATACATCAATGTTGGCAGGTTTATCTTTTATACAGTTGCTTCTTATTTCCATTTTAACCCATTTTCAAAACACCCTCATCTCCTATTAATTTAGATCAAACACAACAAACTATGTACATCTTCAAAAAGTGAACCCTTCAGATAGGAACAGTTGCTCCAAATTGACAGCTGCATTAATAGGCATTAACTAACCTAAAACTAAGGTTACCTATGCTAAAGAGTATGCTACTTATATTGATTGCTGTCTTTTAATTCTTTTCGTACCTCTATTCCCCTCCCAGTTGTGAAAAACAGCTTGTATGCTTTCAGAAAATATTAACTTTTAGCCCTAAGCCTGTGCACTGTGTGCTTTCTATAGTAAAATAAAACTAAATTGTATACTATTTTATTACTGCATTTAAGTATTAACTGTGCTACAGAGGCTGTTGTCTCTTATTAATTTCACATCATTTCAACTTTTATTTTTTTCTGAACAGCTTGACATTGTACCTTTTAAATTCTGCATTTCTCTCAGCAAATAATGCTCCGAAATGTCAAGCTTAATTGGTGGCACCTGCAGCAATTTGTTTCCATGTAAACGTGGCCAGCATTGAATCTGTGTAAACTTTACTCAGAACAGAATGTACAGCTGCAGAGCTGCTGCCTTCACTGAACATTTGCTAATGGTAAAAAAAAACATAATCTCTGCAAATAAACGTGGCATCTTTCATGTCTTATTTTTCAAGCCTATTTTCTTACAAAAATCACTTATTTATAGCTTAAGCCAAGGGCTTTAATCTAGACATTTACTCTTGTAAAATAAGGAAAACATTTTAATTCTATATATAATCTGTGCACTTTTAAAATCCACCCTTACCCCAGCAGCTTAACATCATAGTATATTAACATTAAACTTGCTTTTGGCCAGCCTTTCTTCTCTTGCTATACTGTAAAGACATATTCAACTGAAAAAAAGTAGTTGTATGTGTTTAATGATATAAAAGTAAACAACAGTCACTAAAGAGACCCCCAATACCCTTGACTACTCACAGCACAACTGTTTTACCGTATATAACATGCAGTTTACATATCATGAAATGTTTTACAAACATATTAATAAGAGCAAAATTGTTTTAGTTACTTTTCTCCCCTTTTAGTGTCTTCCTAAACAAGTTTAACAAATTCAACAAAATTTGAGTATTTCTTCACTACTTTCTTGCAAAGACATATTTCATAAATGTGACTGCTTTATAGTCTACCATTTATTCAGTAATTTTAGTGTTGCTGGCCTTCTTCCTGTTCATCTCCATCTCTCAACACCAGACTCTGTTTTCTAAGTCCAATGTATTCCTGATTCTTCAGTCAACTCCTGTTTTTTACTGTGTCTCAAGCATTTTGTGTTTGTGCTGGAACACTGGTAAATGTTTCAGTGGTAAAGTCTCTGAGCTGTATTGTTAGATGGGGGAGAAGCAGAGTCCTCTTCTGTTTTCTGGCTCCCCTTTTGTTTGATAAATGTATCTCCTCTTTGGCCTGTTCTGTATCAAAAATGTCTTTGAGCCTCCAGGAAAAAAATAGTCTGCATACCGTGGCTTGAATCTTAGATCTGCCTCTTGACATTCCGTGGTTACTGGGATAAATTTGCTGCTCTTCTGCCTATTGCCAAGTGAATAATAATTTTCCACAAACACTCTGCTGTCTCCAGTTTTTAATGCTTTCCCCTTCTGTCACAGTTTTGTCAGAATCAACTCTTTCTGCTGGTAGGATTGCATCTGTATTAATACAGGTACTGGGTTGCTTTCACGTGGCCAGTTTTGGATAATACACTTTGAGCCATTTTAATAGCAAATCCTGTTGCAGAATACCAGTCCAATTGCTTATCTGAGTTTTGATAAACAATCCATTCCTTTCAGTTTCTCTGATACTGCAGAAAATGTCTGCACATTCTGTCTTATAACTCAACCATTTTTTTGAAATGGCTGTTCTTGAGAAGTCTCCTTACTCAGCCAGCATTTTTTTCATTTCATTCTTTGTTTTTTGCAGTTATATCAGTTGCTTCTATTTTTTTCCAAATCAAAAACCAAGCCAAACTACAAATCCAGGAACTGCAGACATAGACAGAATGCAAATCCACTCCATCTTATTAAAACACAGTAGTAATCACAGTTGGATAAGTGCTTTTGTCCCAAAATTATCAGGAACTTCATCAGATATACAAATCCACTAATTACTTCCCTTAAATATACTAAAAATCATGGTTCATAGGTTGGTACTAGGCTATCAGCCCTAGGGCCTATACAAGCCTAGCCATAACAATTCCCTGGCTATTTCTTCCCACACTATTTACTTCCCTGGACCCCTGTCTAGCAGGGCAACTGACATGATCCCCGGGGTGAATTTCCTTTCTCCCATCCAATCATCAAGGTTCCTTTTGAAGAGGGCCAGAGAGGCATTCTGCTTGACATGTATGGGCAATCTATTCCAGAGTCTGGGGAGTCTCTGGGTCAGGAACCTATCCCTCCAGCATGTTTTGTTTATTGTGATGACAAGGTTTAGATCCCTGGAGTGTGTGGCTCTGAGGGATTGGGATTTCTTTAAGTGGAGCATGTCCAACAGCTCTGGGTTTGACATGGCCTTGTATGTTAAGCAGAGATCACCTCTGAGTAGACGATATGCGACAGAGTATAGCTGGAGTTTTTTAAGGCGGTCAGCATATGGCATCTGCTTTAGGCCTGTCATTCTTTTAGTGAGGTATTTCTGCGGCCTTTCCAGTTGTTGTAGATGTCTTGAGAGGTACATACCAAACAGGGCATTGTATTCTATAATGGGTCTAATGAGGGATGAGTACAGTGGGACAATGACCTCCTTTTTTCTGGATGACGATATGCGACAGAGTATAGCTGGAGTTTTTTAAGGCGGTCAGCATATGGCATCTGCTTTAGGCCTGTCATTCTTTTAGTGAGGTATTTCTGTGGCCTTTCCAGTTGTTGTAGATGTCTTGAGAGGTACATACCAAACAGGGCGTTGTATTCTATAATGGGTCTAATGAGGGATGAGTACAGTGGGACAATGACCTCCTTTTTTCTGGATGACGATATGCGACAGAGTATAGCTGGAGTTTTTTAAGGCAGTCAGCATATGGCATCTGCTTTAGGCCTGTCATTCTTTTAGTGAGGTATTTCTGCGGCCTTTCCAGTTGTTGTAGATGTCTTGAGAGGTACATACCAAACAGGGCGTTGTATTCTATAATGGGTCTAATGAGGGATGAGTAGAGTGGGACAATGACCTCCTTTTTTCTGGATGAAAAGCCCTTAGTGATGAGGTGTGTCACATAGAAGGATTTCCTGACTGTTGTGGCGATGTGGTTATCGAAGGTGAGACCACTGTCCACCTGTGTCCCTAAGTCTCTTATCACACTTTCGGTGTTTAGTGTACTGCCACCTATATGGTAATTCACGGATACATGTTTTTTCCCAAAGGGGATAACTATACATTTCTTGGCATTGAGCTTGAGCCCATGGCTCTGGCTCTGGCACCAAGCATCTGTTTCTGTAAGGCCCTTTTGTAGAGTATCCACATCATTTGGGGATTCAATAATGGCTCCCAGTTTGCAGTCATCTGCGAACTTTGTTAGCCAGAGTCCCTTAGTGTTGGCCTGTACTTCAGAGAAGTAGATGCCAAACAAGAGCGGTCCCAGGACTGAACCCTGAGGAACTCCACTTATCAATTGTCTGGGTCTGGATTTGGAGTCGGCTACTTTTACAGTGAGGGTTCTTTCAGTAAGCCAGTTAGCAACCCATTGGGTGATGTAGGGATTAATGCCCAGTTTAGTAAGTTTATCTATGATTCCAGAGTGGGGGATGGTGTCAAAGGCCTTGGCAAGGTCTAGATAGGCTGTGTGGACCAACTTACCCTTGTCCATGGCTCTGGAGACTGATTCGAAGAAGTCAATCAGGTTCAGGAGACAAGATCGGCCCTTCACGAACCCAAACTGGGTGGGGTCCAGTGTTTGAAGGTTGCCAATGTCTTTGTTTATAAGTTCCATGATAATACGCTCCATAGCCTTGCAGATAAGGCTTGTCAGACTGATGGGACGGTAGTTTCCAGGATCCAAGGTGGATCCCCCCTTGTGGAGTGGGATAACTGTAGCTGTGCGCCACTCAGTGGGCACAAAACCTGAGGTGAGGCTATGATTAAACATGACACTTAGGTGAGGTGCCAGTTCATTTTGTAGTTCATGTAGTACACAGCCTGGGATGACATCTGGTCCCATGGATGCTGTATTCTTAGCTTTGGAGAGTGCATTTTTTACCTGTGTGGCCATTATTACCAGAATTTGGCAATCTTCCGGTATTGAGATGGGCCATTTAGGGGGTGAGAGGGGGGTGAAGTTGGCACTGAATTGATCTGCCAGGATATTGGCAATATCCTTGGGATCAGTATATTTAATACCATTATGTTTTAGCTCAGAGCAGATCTGAGCATTGCCATTTAGATTCTTGACATAGTTATAGAATGCCTTGTGGTTGTCTTTGGAATCTTTGGCAATTTTATTTTCGTAACTAGCTTTGGAGGATTTTATGAGGGATCTCAGTTTCTTACTGAGGCTTGTAAGGGAGTTTTTTGCATCCTGGGATTTTCCTCTTTTCTGCAACAGTTTCTTCCTTTTGTTGTAAAGTTTGTTTATGGCAGGGGACCACCAGATTGGCTTCCTTTTTTTGGATGAGAGCACCTTGGTTCTATTTGGGATGGCACGATTCATGCATGAGTGGATGTGGTCGTACAGTGCCTTAGTGTAGGATTCAGCACTTGAACTTTCAGTTCCTGTCTGCATGGGTGTCATGAAGTTTGTCATGTCTGACTTGAGTAGTATGAAGTTAGCTTTGGAGAAGTTTTTTATGGAGGTTTCCGTACTGGGGAGTGGGGTGGGATCTGGATGTTAAGGGTGATTAGCTTATGGTCAGACCTGACTAACGAGGGAGTGACCATAGGTGTGGAGCATCGATTTCCCATGTTGGTAATGACCAGGTCTAGAATATTGGACCCCCTGGTGGGACTATGGATTAGTTGATCCAGGGCGTTGGAATTTATGAATTCCAAGAACCACTGGGCAAAGGTGTTGGTACAGGAGTAGTTTTCCCAGTTAATGGCAGGGTAGTTAAAATCGCCCAGTATTAGGGTGTTTGGTTCTATCTTAATATTTTCCAGTATGTTTAGAAAGGTGTAGTGAGAATCTTGGGGTATGGTGGGGGATCTGTAGCAAGCTATAATTTGGATTGCAGTCTTACCTAGTGTTAGTTGCACCTGGAGAATTTCAGATGCATTGTGTTGGGCAACTAGCCTGGTGGAGCGAATATCCTTGGTGAATATTGACACTCCTCCACCTTTAGTGTTTCGGTCCTGGTTTGTTGGCCGAAAAGTGTGGTAAGAGTTGTAGCCTGGTATTGCAGGGGTGCTCTCTGGAGCCTTGAACCAGGTCTCAGTTACTGCACAGATATCGATGTTCTCCATTTTTAGGAGTGCCTCGAGAGAGTGCATTTTGAGGTTTAGACTTCTAGCATTGAGTAGCATTACCTTCAGATTTTGCATGCATGTACCTGTTACGGTGGTGGTTTTGTCCTTTGAACTTTGCCTAAAAAAGGCACTATAGGGGTTGCAAGAGCCTTAGCCAGTAACCTGAATCCCAGGGGTGACAAGTGCAGACCATCTCTGGCAAAGCATTGTGGCATCATTTCCTGTTGATTTAAGAGTCAAGAAAACCATTTACCCCTTATATACTTAAATAAATACTAATACCAGTCACACCCTACATAAAAATAACCCACATAATCAACATCCTATAAAATTAAGAAGGCATAAAAATTGCATATATTGTTATTGCAAACCTTAATGTTTGCATGGTACATGTGTGTGTGTGTGTGTGTGTGTGTGTGTGTGTGTGTGTGTGTGTGTATATATATATATATATATATATATATATATATATATACATATACATATATGTATATATATATTTATAGATATATATATATATATATATATATGTGTGTGTGTGTGTGTGTGTGTGTATATATATATATATATATATATATATATATATATATATATATATATATGTATGTATGGTTCCCCTTCAGAAGACTGAATTACTGAAAACTCGAAATTCATAAGCTCGAGGCCAGAATCTCGAGTTTTCAGTAACTCGAAATTCTGCAGGGGAACAAAAACAACTGCAAAACATTTTCCTAAGGTTTTTGCAGGGTGGCAAGCCCCCCCTCTTAAATATACCAACTCCGAGATCGCACTACAATGGGGATAAGGGAAAGCTCCAATTCCGCGCTGTATGCAGAAGCGCACAATGGGAGAATTTCCGTTCCTCCACTATAGTGCGGTCACAGAGCTGAAATATTTAAGCAGGGAGAGTGCAGGGGGACTCAGCCCCCTGCAAACATGTAAGTAAACTGTTTTTTTTTCCCCTTCTCTTACCTTCACAATTTTGAGTTATGAAAACTCGAGATTCTGGGCTCGAGCTTATGAATTTCGAGCTATCAGTAACTCGATCTTGTGAAGGGGAAACATATATATATATATATATATATATATATGTGTATAAATATATATATATATATATATATATGTGTATAAATATATATATATATATATATATATATATATATATATATATATATATATATATATATATATATAATATATATATATATATATATATATATATGTACACTTACTCATGGAGGTTCGTCTTTTAAAAGCTTTTAGTTTACGTACACTACTGATGGACAGGCTATCATTTAGGCCTGGCCAAAATTAAGAAGTTAAACGTAATTGCCATAATAGTTCTGCTTTTTCCAATAGATATGGCCAAGCTCCATCACTTTTTAATGCCTCTTGCACTTCTAAAGTAATGAATTTAAATGCATGTCCAAGGAAGAGTGTTTAGCTAGGGCACTAAATTCACAAGCATCCCTAATACTCCTAAGGTGTTTTCCAATCCTGTTGTTCAATTTATGTCGTTTTTCCCTACATAGAAACACGAACAATTACAACACAATGCACAACAGATGACTCGTTCCGTAGAACAGCAATATCTGCCTGTTATCTTAATGTTCACATTATTAATTTTAAGTTCTTTATTTTCCAGACTTTTTTATTTGATTTGCTATAATCTTTTATTGTTTTATTTATTTTTAAATCACCTTTGAGTGCATATAATAGATTTTTTTCCCTATAAATTACTGGAAGCCATCTCTTCTCCCAAAGCTGAAACTTGGAACTATTTTTTCCCCTGAACAGCTGCAGGATTCTTCCCAGCCAGTTTTTTATCTTCATCTTTTCTGGTTGCTTTTCTTTGTTTTCTAAGTTTCTTCTTTGCTGGTATCCAAATAGTGTACTTACTAAGCAACCGAATTTTACGCAAGCTGACAATATCACTGTCTCTTATTTCTCTTTTTTTCATAACAGGGACACTGAAATTAAGCTGTTGATCAGTGTGCAGCTATTTTGGAAGCAGGGATTCTACTACTTCTTATTCACTTCCTGCAGTTTCAGAGTTTTATTTTTCAGTGAACTGCTTGCCACTACCTTTTTTTTTTCATTTTTGTATTACACTCTGCAAAGAATGCTCAGATTTGCTTGCACCTTCAGACAGCTCTTTAAGCAAACGTAGTCAGCAATGAGTGAAAATAAAGCAACTAATGACATTGTGGATGTCTGAAAGACTTTTGGTAAAATCTGGGCCCAATTCCAAAAGATTCTATCTCCATGTAAGTGGTACTTACACTGAAAGCAGGTCTTTGGGAATAGGGCCCCCAATGTAAAACTGTTTATAGACAGGACTTGCACAGAAGCAAGTCACTTACAGTGACAGCATACTTTTTGGAACAAGGCAGACTTACACTGACAGAACCTTTCTTGAACCTGGCTCCTTATTTTCCATTTACAGCACTTGCCAATGGGGAAAACAACCTAAAAACTTTGCAGATGCAGTAAAGTTAACATTTTTCATACCTTTCATTGTTTTATCTTATTTTTAAACCTATTTTCTTAAGATAGTATACATAGCTTAAACCAAGGACACCAATCTAGACATCAACATACACAAATGAGGGAAATCATTATCTTTATTCTACACATAATACAAACAGTGAACTTTTACACCTCATCCCCAGTGATAGCAGCCCAAGATCACATTATATTAGCTTAAACCATGCTTATGTCCAGCCTTCCTTATTTGATACAGTGTAAAGTCTAATCATCTTACAACTAAGAAAAAAAAAAAAACACTTTAATATCTTTAACAGAAGCAGCAGAAAGTGAAGGTTTCCTGCCCTCCCCACACACACATATTTAAAAATACTCTTGAATATACACTACACAAAACTGCTTTACAAAATAAAATGCAGTTTATATCATGAAATGTTTTATACAAATATTAATGAGTATAAAAATTTGTTTTGCTTAGTTACTTCATTTTTAGTGTCCTAAACATTAAAGACATAACGTGGGGTATATGCTTTATTGTCCACCTGCAAGTTTAACACGGTCAAAAAGAAATCCAGTTTTTCTCCACCACTTTTTCTTGCAAAGCTATCTTTCTCATGTCTGTTACTATAGCTAGTGTGACTGATGCTTTTTAGTCTCTCATTTATTTACCAATTTCATTCTTGCTGGTTGACTTCCTGATCATCTCTCTCTCCCAACACTAGATCTAATGTACTCCTAATTCTTCTACTCACTTGCATGCCTTGTTCTGTCTTTCAAATATTTTCCTTTTGAACAATGGAAAAGGATTCACTGGCAAAATGAGCTTTGTTGTCAGAAAAACAAGAAGCAGAATCCCCTTCTGCTTGCTGGATCACTGTTTGTTGGGTAAACATAACATGTTCTGCATCCAAAAAATGTCTTTAATCCTCTAAATAAAATTCAAGACAGCTGGATACAGCAGCTTTAATATCACAAATTCCTCTCCTCATTTCCTACTTGCTGAGATAAATGTGCTTCTCTTCTGTCTGGTGTAAAGTGAATAATCATTTTCCACAAAAAAAAAAAAAAAAAAAAAAATACAAAATCCTATCTAGAATGTTTAACACTTTTCTTTTCTGTCACAATTCTGTCGGGAATTTTCTTTCCTGCTGGTATGATTGTATCTTTACAATATAGGACTTGGGCTGCTTTCTCATGGACAGGACACTTTTGGAGCATACAGTGTGTGCCCTTTCAGTCAATCAATCTTGCTATGGAACATGAGACCCACTGCTTATTTGTAATTTCATAAAAGTAATAACCTGATATTTTCTGCTCTAGAGGGAACAGTCTAGCTCTGTGTGAGCTATTTTCTAACTATTTTTTTTTAAACAGCTCTTCCCTAGAAGCTAATAAACAAAAAAGCCAGTATACTTTTGGCAGTTCAAAGAATTTTTGTGTAGGGAATTGTTAGTTTTCCCCTTTCTGATATCATGAAGATGTCCATAAATTCTCTTTTTAAAAATCCTTTCTGTTTTACCAACATAATAACTTAGACTTCTTAAATATTTTATGAACAACAAAGCACATTATTGAAAGACTCTTGGAACTTTCATGTAGAATCAGGGAGGAATATTACAAAGAAAATATACAATTTCTTTCTGTGGATGCACAAGATTTATTTTCCCATATTTCATAGGAGATTGGAATTTGAGTTTTTTTAATGGTGCCCCAGTGGCTTGTTGGAATTTGAGAGAAAATGACATTTTACTTTATTTGTTGCATGTATGACTGTTGTTTTAGAAAACAATTTTATGTTTTTTGAAGGTGAATTCTACTGACCAACCAAAGGGGTAGCAATGGGTGCAGCTTGTTCCACAGTTTTTGCCAATTTGGTTTTACTGACCTGAGAAATGTTCCTTCAGATTACTACAACCACTGTGTACTTTATCTAAGATACCCTGATGATATAGTCATCCTATGGAATGGTACTTAAGAAGAAGATGAAGAATTTGTTCATTTTATGAACAATGCAACTGAATTTTTGGTTTTCAGATATAAAGCATGTACAGAGGATGTACATTGTTTGGATACCACCATTATGACACAAAGAGGTATGTTTGAGTCTAACATGTATAGAAGACCTATCTTTAGTAATACATATCTGCATTTAACAGCTTACACCCCTTTTCACTTATAGTTTACTTCTAGAGGTTATCCTAAAAATGGTTGTAGACATCAATAGTATGTTTTTAAAGGCTGGGGGAATATTACAAACTACTTCTAGGGGTAGATTTGACAGACACAACTGGAAGTTAAAAAAAAATTAAAATACCTTTGATAAGGTGTTTGTGGTAGAGTACAATTCCATCTCTTTAAGCATAAAAACGACTATTGATGGTAATCTGGAGCATTTTCTTTACCCCAAAAGACAGTTTCCCCTGGCTTTCTTTTCACAGTTTGTTTTCACACAGGTAGAGCTCAAATCAACATGTTGATCAATGTGCAGCCATCTTAGAAGTTCTGTTTTCAGTCATTTTGAGAGCATTCCTCCATTAAATCCTTTTACTGAGTGTCTTTTCTTTACTCAGGAATAAGTGGTCAAACTCCAGAAATCATTATAGGGTGTAGATAAAAGCAGAACTTGTGAGGTGGTGATTTATTGATGGAAATGTGTTGACTTTTACTGTACTATACTGTACTGGGACATAAAGCACTCTTTTTTTACGCCACTAAATCAAAAGTACAATTTCAAAGCCCATAACTGATGTAATGAATATTGTAAAGGAGATAAAAGAACTGGGGGTGAGATCTTTAGAAAAGGGAAGGAACAAGTCACACAGGAGTAAATGGAATTTGTGGGAACAATATGTCAATAATCATGTCCAGGAGGAGGAATGAAATTAAATGAAAAACAGGACTTGAGCAATTTATGCAATGGAGTGAATGATAATTGTTAGAAA
Organism: Protopterus annectens; assembly: GCF_019279795.1. Classification (NCBI taxonomy): domain Eukaryota; kingdom Metazoa; phylum Chordata; order Ceratodontiformes; family Protopteridae; genus Protopterus; species Protopterus annectens. The sequence continues at coordinate 841,806,547 of NC_056739.1, forward strand.
AGAAAACCTGTATAATTCAGGAACCGAGTGTGTGTGTGTTTCTCTTTTTCTATAACTGCATGTACACCTATGTTGTCTGACTGTAATAAAGGTGTTAAAAAACTGACTTGGAACTTGCTCTTTTCTGACCAAGAGATGAAGTGCAAAAATGCACTTGTGAAACCAGGTATTTTGATTAGATTTATTAACAAATTATTACTTTTTACACCAAAGAATTATTTAATTAAAAAAAAGAAAGCACTTCATTACACTAGTCTTTACTCTTGTTGTGATTCTTTTAGCTTTGTGTGTCTTTGTGCGTGTGTGTGTGTGTGTGTGTGTGTGTGTGTGTGTAGCGATGCAGTCTGTAAAATTTTGCCCTAGGTATACACTTTACCAGTTATTAATTGCCTAACCATAGTTGAGCTTTTCAAGTGTGATTCTGGACTTTAACAGAATAGAATTTAACAAAATGTGATTGTGTTTAAGGAAAAGCTCTACTAAACTGGCATAAAAGTTGTATAGAAAAACAACCAGGATATATTAAAACTGGCACAACAACAGAAGGTCGTGCTGCTCATCTGTAAGGAAATCCTGTTTGTTTATATGGTCCAAAACCTAACAAGATTAAAAAAAAAAAGTTTATAAGAAAAACTAACAAATCAAAATTACTATTAATGACGGCTCAAAACCATAAATGGAAGCATTTCATACACAGATGAAGTAAATTCCATTGAGGAACATAGTACTATGGAGATACAGAAGAAAAAAAAGAGCTATAAATCAGGGCATTACACAATATTTCCATAATAAGATATACGAGTAGGCATAATAGATGTTTCAGACTGAATCAGTTTTGATAAAATTTACCCAAGTGTCATTTGTCTTTGTAACCAGTGAAATAATACTGCCAAGTTTTGTAATAATAAAACTAAGATTAATGAAAACAACAGAGAGAAGAGGTTTCTACAGGAATATCCTGGGATAGCCAGGTTAGTGTGACAAACTTGTGTATAAGATTGTCTGACCCAGAAAAGTTCACAATGACACATGTTTATAGTGGAACATTTTTCAATCAGACTCCGTTTACATGAAGACCGGTAAAATTATTATGCGTTATATCAACAAGGAGTGGTGAATTCATGCTAACCCTTTTTGTAACAAAAACATTAAATAATTTTGGACTGGGACATCTTGAACAGTGTACCTTAGAAATCATATATGTTTCAGAGCAACAGCAGGAAAATGTTCTTATAAGAATGTCAGCAGGAAAGCTGGACTAATTTATAAATGATGGACATGCTAACCTTTACATGACTGCATGTGACAACATCTGATTTTCTCACTCTTCTAATATAATGAATGAATTATGCTATCACAAATGTTTCTGCAGATGCATTTGCATTCTGCCACAGGAATCTGGATTGAAATGCCACATGAAAAACATTGCTTTTCATACAGTGAGTGGAGCTAGAGTTGTATCACAAAGATTGCTGACATTCACTTAAAAAAGATGGAGATCACCAAGTCTGTATGAATATTTAGCTTAGGTGTTGGCAGCACCTACAAAACATTCATTTCTGATTTGTTTTTAATTTTATTTTTATTTTTTTAATACATATTTGGAATGTTTGCTGACCCATTGCCATGAGACATTTTCTGGCCTACTGTTCTGGTATCAGGTGCATCTTTTTTGATGGACCTTCATAGCTACTCATTACAGTAAATGCATAGCTACCCAAATATATCATGTTTGGCAGTTAGTGCAGAGTATTAAGGCCCCAAACTGTTAATGAAGTGCTTGCTGTTTCTACCCCCATTTACTTGCCTTTGTGACTTGGAGCAAGTCACTTAAGTCAGTGCTCTGGGGTTGACCCTGAAAACGGACACCTGTGCCCACTGGACTTGCCCCATTAAGAAAAAATGCCTGTAGCGGCCTCCTCCTTGGAACCTGCCATTCTGATGCTGATTCCATTCTTTGGCTTGTCAGATTCTTCTCTGTAACACCATAATGGAAAGTGTGTGTCACCGTGCTCACTCCTACCTAATGTACCTTTACAAACTGAGGCCTGCAATCAGGTAGTCCAAAATCCATATCCACTCCAAGCATCTAAGGTGTCAGAAGTGTAGCACAGATCCCAAACCCTCAGACATAGAAAAGAGAGCAGGCACAAACTACCTCACCTCCCCTACACACACACACACACACACACACACACACACACACACACACACACACACACACACACACACACACACACACACACACTCTAATAGTGATTTAAATTCATTTATGTATCTGTATCTTCTGCATCATGACTGGATGAATGAAAATGTAGGTGTGGCAGTTGAGACAGGATACATTTTCTATGGCAACAGGGAAATACAAAGTAGAAGAGATTATAATTCAAATGGAAATAGACCAATATGTTGAGGTGAATGACAGTGTTTTTTTTTTTTTTTTTTTACATAAGCAAAGGAAGTACATGGGTCAGTGTGCTGATCTAGGTGAACAATAAAAGAGATGGAGACCACAAGAGTATTTTGGTCATATTTTAGCACAAGAGCTTCAAAACTGAACTTACCTTCTACTGTACAGTTGCCCCTCAAACGTTTCAGCCAATCTGTTAAAACAGAAATTGTCTCATTTTAAAATGTTTTATCTAGTCTGTATTATAATGTGTACAGTTAAAATTGATCAATGATTTCAGACTCCTAACTCAAAACTCTTGAAAGTAGTAATTTTGAAAATTATAATATGTAAACGTCTAGTGAGGAGGAACTTTACAATATAGAAAACTGAAGGCTGACAGTACTAAATGCAAAAATTGTTTGCAATGAGTCCTTCATGCTCAACTCTTTGGTTAGTATTTCTTTTTCTGGCTTTGATTTATTGGTATAGTTCACAAACATATCCACTCACATACCCAGAAGTATTACAGAAATCTGCACAGCTGCGCATGGATGGGTACAAATACAAAGTTACGCCCATGCAGCATGATGCACAAGTCATAGTGTGCTATTAAAAGACTGGATTGAGTTAAGAGATCACTACTATGTGTGAAAGCTCATATTAGTCACATACATTTACATGACCTTGAGGTTGATGTTTGAGTGGTCAGCAAGATTACCTTGCTACATCACAGTGGTGTCCATGATTAACATCCAATGGCAATACATGTAATTAAATTTTTCTAACTGCATGTGGAGTCACTAAGCTCCTTGTACAAGTCCATGGCACTGGACAAACCACCAGGCTCTCTTACACATATCGTATCATGGCCCAGGTTCAAGGTTTCCTGGAAAACTACTCTTATTTCAGTGTGCCTTTCCAAAAATGCCATGATGTAAAGTCCTACCCTTCCATCTCTTTTTTTCCCCAACACTGGGTCATTTATACTTCTATGTTTGTACCCTGTCTTGTCCATCCGTACTGTGTACATTGTTCAGACTTCTTTCCTTACTACACACAATGAAGCACACATCACTAAGGCTTCTTTAATGTACCTCACCATCTTTATAGTCCTAGCATTTTCTACTTCCCATTCTATCATTATTTTCCAGTTTACAATTTTCTCTTGTCCCTGTTTACGTATTTTTCTACTTGCTTATAATGCTAGCATTTTCCTTACCTTTCATTTGTCTTACTGTCTTCCACTTTGCTAACTGTCTTACCACCTTGTTTATAATCCTATGTATTTTACTTTTTATATGCATTTTCCATCTTACCAGTGCAGGCCTTGCTTACTTCAGCCTATAGCCACACTATTTGTCTTTCCTACTATTCTCAGTCTATATCTTGCTTCATGTCACCCTATGTTCTGCCACAAACTCTGTAATTTCTGTTTCTTAGTGCCATTCTCCCTTCATTTACTTTTAAGTCTGTATGTTTCTAAAATTCTGTAGTTATACCCACCTGTTTAATTGTATCCTCCCACTCACTGCCATCTTTCCCCTATCCATTTATTTCGCATGCCCTAATCTGTGACATCTTATACTATCTTCAGCATCTTTCCTGCCTTTCCATTTATGATAGCTACCATAGGCATCCTGACTTGAAAATGTGTATTTGATGCGCACATAAAATTCCATTAACAGTGTTCGAGTTGTTTCCTACTCTCATTTTTCACACCTACAATGAATGGCCATTTGATGTGTTCATTTCATATTGCTTGTGTCTTTACTATTGTCTGATTGTTGGAACTTCTCTTTATCCTTCCAATGAAGGTGAGTCTAGGCCCATCCAGACTATCTTGGTTAACAAACAGAAATTAAAAAAATAAATATATTTTTTTATTGTACATGTTAAGAATGCATAACAAATCCCTGGTTGCAAAGTGCAAGTCTGAGCTATGAACTACTGCCATGTACTGCCTAGTAACAACTGTCACACTATGAACATCTTTAACAGCTTTACTGAATTGCAACTTTAAGACATAGGCAAACATATGTTTATATAAAAGAAAACAAACCATATTAACATGTCCCTAGTTACAAACATTATATGTCACATGTTTTTTTGTATAACTATTAGTCCAACATTACATAAATTGCTTAATTCCTGCCTTCCCTTAGATCTCACTCCAGAAAAACATATTCTGCATTTATTGTTCCCACAATTTCCATTTTTTCTATGTAATTTGCTCCTACCCTTCTTGTATTTCTGTTACAATAGTCAATATTTCAAATACAGCATACATTGATTTCCATTTTCTAGTGATCACTTTCTTTGGCAGCCTCCAGAATGAACCTTATCAAGTGGTCAGTAATGCCTAGGCAATTCAGATCTTGTATCCCAGATAAAAATAAAATAATTTCCTTAGTTGCATCCATTTGTTAACTCAGTACTTCTGACAGAGTACTCTGTAGGGGATTTTTAAAGTCTGTCAACACATTACACTCCCAAAACATATGTTCGCAGTTAACTCTTTCTTCCCATCAAACCTCCATTTGCTATCTACCGGAGGAAATTTTCTTTGGAATTTGCTGGGGGTATAAAAAAGTACAGTTGTGTACACTTACCATAAATGTAGATGCTTGAGTGTATTCACTGTTGCAGTCATTACATTTGGGTTATCTGCTTGAAGGTAGCCCTCAGTCGGTCTGATTAACAAAGTCTTGGGTCTTGCATCGGTTGCTGTCCCTACTTCCATGATGTCAGGTCGTCAGGGATATAAAACATGCAGCCAACGCCATTACATCAGTTTTTTTGCCCCAGATTTCAGGTGCCCCCTAATGGGAAGCAATTAAATATAAAAGTACAATTATATACTTCCAACAAAAAAGCAAATACACCAAAAAGCTTTTAAGCATAGTAAAGGAAAGTAGAGGTATAATCAAAAGAAGTTAGAGGGCTGGAGGAGGGAAACCAGGACTGCAACAGTGAATACACTCGAACATCTACATTTATGGTAAGTGTATACAACTGTACTATGTTCTTTGTGTTTCACTGTTGCAGTCATTACATTTGAGTAGATTCCCAAAGCTATGGTTGGGAGGAGGAATTTAAATAGCATTAGGACCAGCTATAAGGCCCTGCAAGACTGCAGTGGCAAAGCCAGCTCTGGATTTAGAGAAAATTGGCAAAGGATAATGCTTGGTGAAAGTATGTTCAGAACTCCAGGTAGCAGCTTCTAGGATGTCCCTGGTAGGGACACCTCTGAGAAAGGCTGTAGAGATAGATGCAGCCCTGGTGGAGTGAGGTCTGATCCCCTGGGGGATAGGTTTCCATGGTGCTTATAGCAGAAATGAATGCAATGGGCCTGTCCATTTAGAAATGGTTTGCTTTGAAATAGCCTTCCCCTCTAGCCCTGCAGCAGTTGTTCAGATTTCCTTTGAGATTTATTCCTGTCCAAGTAGAATCTAAGTTGTCTGTGCACATCTAAGGAATGCAGTATCCGTTCCCCTTTGTTCTGTGAATTGGGAAAGAAGGTTGGCAAATGAATGGACTGATTAAGAGCCACACTGGATACCACCTTGGGCATGAAGGATGGATTGGTTCTGAGGGACACCCTGTCCACATGAAAGATGATGAAAGGCTCCACTGCCATAAGGGCCTGTAAATCAGATACCCTTCTAGCTGAAGTGATTGCTAAAAGGAAGGCTGTTTTCCAAGAAAGAAATTTTAAGTGCGCAGTAGCAGCTGGCTCGAAAGGAGGTAGAGTGAATTTCTCCAGAACAAAGTTAAGGTCCCAGGCTGCGGTTGGAGCTCTCCTGGGTGGTCTCAAATTTTTGGCCCCACTGAGGAACTGCTTGAGCAGTGGATAAGAGAAGAGGGGAGGTTCTGTGTTACAATGAGCTGAAATGGCTGAGGCGTGGATTTTAATGGAGGAAAAAGACAGACCCTTGTGAAGCATCTCAGTTAAGTATTGTAAAGTCTGAGGTAAACTGGGCGCTGCTGTGTTCATCCCTAGAGACTGGTTCCAGGCACAGAATCTTTTCCATTTTTCAGCATAAGATTTTCTAGTACTAGGCCTCCTTGCCTCTAAAATGATATCCATCACAGGTTTACTGAGGGATGGTAAAGGAGAGATTAGGTAATTAGCCAGGCTGTAAGGTTCAGTGTTAGAAGCTGAGGGTGCAGAATCTGGTTCTCCTGCTGGGACAACAGGGAAGGAGTCTGAGGCAGGTGCCATGGGGATAACCATGACAGACTGCGCAGGAGGGGGTACCAGTGTTGGCGTGGCCAGTCTGGAGCAATCAAAATCATCCTTGGTTTGTCCTGTTTGACTTTTAGTAGTACTTTGGAGAGCAGAGGCAGAGGAGGGAAGGCACAGACTGATAGTTTTTTCCAGCTGAAGGACAGAGCATCCACTTTCCAGGCTTGTTTGTGGGGAGTCCTTGTGCAAAATTTGTCCAATTGGTAGTTCTGGGGAGAGGCAAACAGGTCTATATCTAGGCTCCCCCATTTGCTTGTCAACATGTTGAAAATCCTTGGTTCCAGTTTCCACTCCTGTGGGTCCATAAGGTTTCTGCTTAGTCCGTCTGCCAGTGTGTTTAATTTTCCTGGCAGGAATTGAGCTTATAGGTGCACTTGGTAGCTCAAGGCTGTGTTCCACAATGCCATGGCTAGTCTGCAGAGGAGGTAAGAATGTGTACCCCTCTGCTTGTTTATGTACCACATAACAGTGGTGTTGCCCATCTTTACCATTAGTTGTCCTGGAAGAATGTGGTCCTTGAAGGCTGTCAGAGCATTCTGTACAGATAACATTTCTTTTTGATTGATATGCAGGTGCATTTGACTTGGGTTCCATTTGCCCTGAATGCACTTCCCTGCCAGGTGAGCCCCCCATGCATAGTCTGATGCATCTGTTGTTAGGGTTTGGGTGGCAGGGGGTGGTGTAGGTAGTCCCTTATAGCGTAGGTAAGGTATGAAAGGAATCATTGCTTCTAGACCCTGGGAATGTTGACACCATAGGATTTTTAGATACCACTGTAGTTTCCTCATATGCAGTCTTGCATATGGAATTAGAAGAATGCAGGAGGCCATGAACCACAAGGCTTGCAGTATTTGTCTTGGAGATGGCAGGGTTTTTGTGGCCACTTGTTTGAAGTAAGTTGTCAAATGAATTTGTTTCTCTGGCGTGAGGTAAGCCATCTGGGAAGTTGTATTCAAGCTTGCTCCCAGGAATATAATTTGTTGACAGGGTACCAGGTGAGATTTCTTTTCGTTTATGGTGTACCCCAGACAAGTTAGAAACTTTGTACAAAGGCCAGATGATTCAAAAGTATGTCCTGGCTTTCTGCCTGAATTAGACAATCGTCCAGGTATGGGTATACTTGAATATTTCTTTGCCTGCAAAATGCAATAACTGGAGCTAGGCATTTTGTGAATACCCTGGGAGCAGTAGATAAGCCAAAGGGCACTGCAGAGAACTGACAGTGCGTGTAGCCTGCTTTGAAGTGAAGGTATCTTCTTCAAGATTCCGATTGGGATGTGCAGGTATGCTTCTTTTAAATCTAGTGTTGCCAACCAGACGTCTTTGTGTAGCATAGGAAGCAACTGGTCAAGAGTCAGCATCTTGAATTTTGGAATCTCCAAAAAGGTGTTTAGAGCAGACAGGTCCAGGATAGGACACCATAAATTGTCTTTTCTGGGTACAAGGAAAAGTCTCGAGTAGAAACCTTGTCCCTTTTCCTCTTCTGGTACTAACTGAATAGACCCCATGCTTAAGAGAGAAAGTACTTGGTTTTGGGCCTCTGCTCACTGATTTGGGGGTAGGTCCAGCCACCAGTTTGGTGTTGGCAACGTGTGGAATTGAAATCTGTATCCCTGGGACACTATATTTAAAACCCATTTGTCCTGGGTAATGAGCTTCCAGTTCTTTGCATGAAGAGCAATCTTTCCCCCCAAAGGGGCAGTCAGTTGATAAGTCCTTGGAAATTTTAAAAGGAAGTCATTGAGACAGTTTACCATAGGGGGGAGTCTTATTACTCCCAGATTTGGAAGTGGAGGCCCCCCACTGCCTAGTTCTGTGTGTCCCATGGGACTGAAACTTGGGGTTTCTGCTGTGTCTGGGTTTGGCTTGAGAAGACCTGGAAGGGGCTGGAAAGGACCAATTTTAGAGGGCCAGTGCCTACTAAATCTAGGAGGCTGAACTTGTAAAAATCTTTAACAGTTTGCATAGATTTAGCTTTATCTTCCATCTTTTTAAGAACTTCCTCAACCTTGTTGGCAAACAGGCATCCCAACAATTTAGCTTTAACATGATCAGGTAAAGATTGCTCCTTAAGCCAAGCATGCCTTCTGAACACAGACCCAGTAACAGTAGCCCTGCAAGAGGCCTCTACTGAATCAAAACCACATTGCAAAGTATGTTTTCCAACCTGTTCAACAGAATGCATTAAATCCTGTAATTCTTTACTTTCCACGCAATCAGGAATCAACATAATTTTCTGTGTAAGCAATCCAATAACATGTTGCTGATACTTTAACATATGAAACTGGCAGTTTAAAGCCCTAATGGCCAAGGTTGCAGAAGTGTAAATCTTCTTACCTCATCTATCCAGCGCCCTGGAGTCTCTATCAGAAGGGGTAGGATTTTTAGCAGTAGAAGCCTTAATGCCCTTGGGCCCCTGTGAAATAGTCTCTGGATCTGCAATAGGATTTTTAAAAAGGAACTTGTGTGACTCAGGGACACTGTAGTATCTGTCAGGTTTTCTGGGAGCAGGAGGCAAGGAATCAGGGGCCAAAATAGATTCTGGAAAAGCATAATCAACAATGTCTAGTAAAGGAGGAATAGCTAAAGGCCTATGCTGAGGCAGGAGTAAGAAATCCCTCAGCCTCTATTTTGAATCAGAAAAAACCTGGCTTTCCCAGTGGAAATGCTCCCTTAGAGTATGTAAGGTTTCACCAAAAGAAAAATCCTCTGGAGGGGAAGCAGAGGGAATAGAGTCCTCTGCATCAGAATCCTCATAAGTAGATAAGGGCAAATCCAGATCATCAGAAGAATCAGAAAAAATAGAATCCTGGTCAGAATATTCATAAACAACTTCAGTCCTAGGCCTCTTAGAAGGGGGGGGGGGGTTGGCTACCCCTGATTAGAGTTATTAGATCTTCAGCCATTCTTATCATTTGTTTTTAGGCATAGAGGCCTGAGCATGTGGCCTGGATGTCGGTGTCTTAGGCATGGTTCGAGATTTAGGCCTACGTGAAGAAAGAGGTGTCGGTTTACTATGCAAGTCAGTAGGCCTGAATACACCCTCAGAAGCTGGTGCTTGCGCAGCGGCTCTGAACCCATCCAAGGTAGAGACATCCATGGGTTCCATAGTTGAAGCATCTCGCGGCATACCGGACTCCGAATGGGTCTCAGTAGAGACTTGCGAATCAGAACTGGCGGGTATCAGGGGCTGTGAAAGTGCCTCACGGAGTACCGGCGAACTGGCGACTGGCTTAGGAGAAGCATCGTCAGCAGTTTTGTACCTCGGCGGTCTGTCTCTGTCTTTATCTTTGCACTTTTTCAGAATCCTGGTAGTCGGATGGCTAACCGATGACATTTCTGGATAATTAAGCCGAGAACCAAAATATTTAGAGGTGAAAATATACCGATGATGGATAGTGCGCTGATTAAATAAAGCACAAAACCGAGAGCAAGGTACGTTGTGGTCAGGGCCTAGGCAAGGAATACAGTATGAATGAAAATCTTTATGAGGTATTTGCTTTCCACAAGTAATGCAATTATTAACTTTTACTAACATCGGTAAGGAGCAAGAAAAAATTTCCCCAACGGGGAACTTAGCTTTAGTTGAAGACTTCGGTTCTGAAATGCAAAAATGAAAATTTCAGGAGTCGCCCGACTGGCACTTGCGAACTGCTTCTGCTTCGGGCACCGCACAGCAAGAAAGACTGATGTAATGGCATTGGCTGCATGTTTTATACCCCTGACGACCTGACGTCATGGAAGAAGGGACAGCAATTGACGCAGGACCCAAGACTTTGTTAATCAGGCCGACTGAGGGCTACCTGCAAGCAGATAAGCCAAATGTAATGACTGCAACAGTGAAACACAAAGAACATCACCTATGCAAACACTTTCAAGCAAAAATTATAAATCTAGACTTTGTTGCATTCTTGGGAGTCCTACATGTGTCCTCCTATTGTTTCCTTGTGAATTGGTTATGCATTCTCTCTCTCTACCATATATTTTCTAACCTTCTCTGATTGATTCCTAAAGTTATTATCAAATATTTTATCTGCCCTGTTAATTATTCTTTTTTAACTGCAGCTTCTGTTCTACATTCAACTAAAAACTCTACCACAGCAGGTCTTTCCCTTGGGATTTCTCTCTCCCTTTGTTTGCCTATAGTTTTGATATCAATCCCTGATTGGGAAAGCAGTCTTTCTGCCTGCAGTCTAAATGTTGTCTTGGCTTTTTACCTTTCCATCTCTAGTTATTTGCTCCCAAAACCTTTATTCCTTTGCCAGTTTTCTCCAATAAATTCCAGCCCCTCTTGCATATTCTCTATCTTTAGTTGCAGTCATTCCTGTAGGCAAAATCCACTTTTTCCATTTTCATGTTGGCTTAGTTCTTAGAAGACTTTCTGCTACTTTATGAATATAATAATCTGCATAGCTGGTATCCTTCCCCTTAAGGATCTGCATCCAAAAATCGGACTCTCTCCTTATTTCTTGAATTTCCCCCGTTTCTACATCATCCCTTTCCACTTTGAATTATAGCTTTCTGCTTGTGTTATGTATATGAACCTTAACTCTGTAGCTTTAAAATATCCATTTAAATTGGGTAATACTAAACCACCTTTTTCTGTTGGAAGAATCAACAAATCCCACTTGATCCTCGCCCTTCTCCCTCCCAGATAAATTCCTTCAATGCTGTTAATTATTTCAACTTTTCCTCTTGTTGATAAAAAAATATACCTGACATGTATATAAAGCTAAAGTGACTAATAAGATTTTTCACTGCTTGTATCTTGCTCTCCATATCTATAAACAAGAGCTTCTAGTTTTTCCGTTTTTGTATTATCTTTTGTTTAGTTTCATCCCACATATCCTTAGCTGCCATGACAGAATACTTCTTAATCCATACTCTTAAATACTTCCTTTTATCGTGTTCCAATAAATATGGGTATTCCTGGACCAATTCATGTGAGGATACATAGTTTATAGCTACAGCCTTTTCGGGATATAAAACTTATGAAGATAAAGCAAATAAATGAAACTGTCTCAAAATGTTCCACAACATTGAGATGTCCTTTTCTAGATTTATCAGGTACAAAATAACTCCATCTCCCTTGCCAGAGACAATAATAAGCTGTTGTCCTGCCTCTTCCTTGACTTCTCTAAAGCCTTTGACACTGTCTCCCATTCCATCCTCCTCTCTAAATAACTCGTCTCCCCTACAACTATTTCCTGGTCTACTAGCTACCTCATTAACAGAAAGTAAGCAGTCAAATGGCTCTCTGCTTTATCTCCCTTTCTCTATATAAATATGGGGGTTCCACAAGGCTGCATTCATGGCCCCCTTTTTTCAACATATTTATTAACCAACGCCACGCATTTTGCCCTCAGTCTTCTCTCATACAGTATATGCAGATGACTCCACTATCATTACTTCTGCTGACAATCCCTCTGATCTTCTTTCTCTTACCCAAACATCCTTTAACCTCACTGAAACTTGGCTTACCAATCATAATCTATTCCTTAACCCTAAAAAGGCAAAACTCCTCCTATTCCTTCCTAAATATGTTAGTCATCTTAAATCCTCTTTCACCATCTCATCCTTAAATAACATCATCATTTCTTCTGAACGTCAATCAAAGTTATTTGGTGTAATTATCGATAACCCACTAAAATTCAATTTTCATGTACAGAACAGTATAAAGAAAACTCATCAAAAGCTTGGATTACTGTATAGAAACCAAAGGTTCCTTACCCCTAACTCCAGAATACATAGCTCTCAACCTTCCATCTCCAAAATGAGGAACACTAGCCCTCATAATGTGGAACAAATGGGCAAAATGTGGAACACATACTAATGGCTTACTAACAACTTCAACTAGGAAGGTCATAGGATGGTTAAAATATGCTGGTTTTACTTATAAAGAAGATCTTTTAATGAATTAATATGATTAATTTCTATTTACCATGGATTTCACTTAAAAAATCCTAACATTGAATGTGTGACAGAGTCTTTCAATGTGGAACATTGAGGAACTTTGAGGAACATGAACATTTTAAGACCCCAAATGAGGTACGTTCCTCGTAATGAGGTACACTTGAGAGGTATGCCAGAATATCACTTACTCAGATCTTTCTCCTTCCTTACATCCTGTATTGGCCTCCATTTCTTACTATCTTGCAGTCTGATCTTCTATCTAAACTTGAAACCAGATATAACAAAGTTGCCAGATTTGCTGCTAACTTGCCTCTGAAACCTCATCACTGTCTTGAACTCCAGAATCTTAAATGGTTAGAATTTCCTAACCAACTCATATTTTCTCAACTTCTTTTAATCCACTCCATCTTAAATAAACCATCCTTCTGCCCTGGCATATCCTTTCTTGTCTCCCTCTATAACCCATCATGCCCCCTTAGAAGTCCTGACCAACTTTTCTTACAGATTTACAAACCTAAAACATCACTAGAACAGAACCTATGTTCCTATCTTCCTTCACTCTCATGGAATAAGCGTCCCTTTACCCTAAGAAATATCAGCCATGTACAAGAATTCAAGACAGTTCTCAGACATTACCTACACAGCTCTAGGAGATGTTTGTAACCATCCCAATTAAATGTTCTCCCCTTCCTCCTTCCTGCCCTTCCCTCCTTTCTCCCTTTTTCTTTCCCCTACCCTTTCTTTATTCTCTGCCTCCTACCTTCCCTCACATCATCTAACTATTCTAACTTCTTGACTTTTTAAAATATCTTTCTATTCCTCACCCCTCCAATTTCTGCTTTAATACTCTTTTTCTTCTTCTAAACTTATCCCTCTACTTTTCTCTTTCATTTTCCCCTTTTTACTCTTTTTTTCTTATACTTAACAAAATAACTATCTTTAGTCTCTTCTGTTTGACCACCTTTAACTTGTTCCTAGACATCCTTGTAACTTCTTTCTGACCAAATATTGTTCTTTGCCCCCTTCTAACTTGTCTTCCCACTTTCTGCTACTTCTCTTCTTGTAAAATCTCATGCTAATAACCTTTGTAATATATACACGTTTGCAATCTGTACACAAATTTGTTGCTCTGTACTCTGATCATTCTGCCTGTATAATTTTTTTGTAGGAGTTTTTCCTTTTTTCTTCTTATATCATTTGTTTTGTAAACTTATGTATTTTTCACTTCTGTACCACATTTGTTTTACTTGTTATACTTGCCCTTTAAATCTAATTTTTTTTTTAAATTTTGTACAATCCTTCATTTTAGAAATTTTCTCCTTGGGTCTCCGCTGAAAAAGGGCATTAGGTCAAACGGACTAAACCAGTTAACAAATGTCAAATAAATAAATATCATCGGCAAATAAAGGCAAATTTTCCAATTATATCCTTGAATTTCGGAGTCCCTTATTTTTGTTTTATTATTTATTTATTTTTTTGCCAATGGCTCTAAATATAAAGCAAATAACAAAGGGGAAAGAGGACACCCCTGTCTAGTTCCTATCTTCAGACAAATTGTAAAAGAGGAACCCTCTGACATTTTCCTCCAATCCCTCATATATCCTCCTAACTACCCTTTTTGTATCAGGGAATGCAGATACTTCCACTACCTTACTTTATCTAATGCTTTTTCTGCATCAAGACCCACCAACAAACACAGTATTTCTATACACTCTGCTTCCTTCTGGATCATCAGTGTTCTATTTAATATTGTAAAACATTTGTATCCTCCACCGCCCGAAAACCTCAGTGTGCCTTATGTATCAATTTTAGCAACATCTTTGCCATTCTTTTAGCCATAATAGACACAAATACATGTTTAAAATTGAAATGGGCCTACATGAAGCCGCATCTTTAGTAATTACAGCCACCACAGATTTCATCCAGGATGCTGGTACTTCACCCTCCTTTTAAAACACTGTTAAACAAAACGTTTCAGATTTTTTAGCACTTTCTTCCCTCCAAACTTCCACAGAAATACCATCCAATTCTGGACAATATGAACATTTTAATAATATTTCCTATCCTAGTCATAATAGTCTGACATAAAAGAGGACTATTTATACTGCAATTGCTCCAAAGAATTACCACACAGAATACTGTACTTTATTTCTAGCATAAAACAGTACCCAGTATGCAATTCTTAGATATATGTTATGAATGTAGTGTGCATATGCACAGTAACCATTATGGCGGACGTCTGGCATTATATGGCAGAATCTAGTAATGTGGAGAGTGGGGTTGTGTATTGAGTTTGGAGGGGGAGGGCCAGGTACTGATGGAAAACCTTGGAGGTACACTGCCTCTCCCTAACTGCTACAGAGTAATGTATTAATAAATGAATATTCATCTGCCTTTTTGAAGGAGAGGGGCTTCTCTCCCATGTGCATACACCACCATGGTATCCAATGTAAAACTAATGGTATTCATCTAGGCCCAGTGCTACATACCCCTTCTTTCTTTGAATTACGACAATGTATCTATAGCACAGTGGGATGCTTACTTACATTCCTCTATCCTGTAGTGCCCCAAATTGTAGAATAAGCTGTAAAAGCCTTCCTCTATGTTCTATGGAGGAGGTTTAGCAGCTTTTATAAATTTGTAGAGCTGAATCACTGCAACACCATGTCATGGCATACCTCAGTTACGTATAAGTGATTTAAACCTTTAGTGTACACTAATAATGGGTAAAGCATGCCCCAATGGGACTTAATGCTAAAATGAAGTATAGCATCTCTCATCAGAGCTATCTGTTCAGTGCTATTCAAAAGGCATTTCTCTGAAGTGAAACAGCTTGTCCATTCCTTAGCATACTGGGCCCTCATTTCCAATGGGCATCTCCTAAGCAGTTATAATATCACTGCCTGATTCTAACCTGTAGGAGATGTTCAGTGTTACTATGTAAAAGTGTAGTCAGAAGATGGCTGAAAAATTCTAATCAATTTAATTCATGAGTTCAGAGATTGTACGCCTGGGTATTTTGACAGTTTGAGGAACAGTGTCTTGAGAATCATCAGAGTAATATGCATCTGTTAACTTAGTGAAACAACCTTGCAGCAGTTGTAGCTTCCAATATTTTGACCTAAACTTGCAGCTTTTTTAAAAGTTCAGCACAAATGTGAAAGCTCTTGTTTTGTTGATATTAACTTCTTTTTTAAATTGGGGAGATTTTTTTTATTTTCTTTAAGAAATGCACTTTTAGAGACCATATGAACATTTGTAGCATTTGTTTCTTAATACAGACGTCCAGGAAACCATGCTGGCATATAGGGACAGATATTTTGAAAATCATTACAGCTGTGAGCCTTTTTTTTTGTTTAATTAATTCTGACTCACTAGTGTTTAATGTTTGAGCCCAAATGAATACAGCAGTTTCATTTTTTCAGACTGAAACTTACATTTTTCTTTCACTTTGGCACACATTTTAATTTGACTATTACTGTATTTCTGCACTGAAACCTCATTCTTTTAGGATGATGCTGACCAGCCATCCAAACGTTGTCATCTCCCTCTTTTGTCTGACCTTTGAATGATTTGGGGTTATTTTTAGAGCTGGATCACTGACAGCATATGTGAATGCTCTAGATCTATGCTGGTAAACCATTAGGAAATGAAATGCTACTTGTAATCAGTTGGAGGGGTAAGAATAGAGGCCCTGATAACTGAAGAAAGCAATGGTTATACAAGCCAGCTTTAAATGGAATAATCAATGGCTTTGAGGCCAGAGGTGAGTAGAGACCATCCTTTTTACCACCATACTAAACAGTGGACTGAATGTTGCAACTACAACTAACTTCAGCTACGTGGCAGAAATAAATAAGTGAAATATATAAAATACTTGCTATCTGTCTCATATAAAACTGCTTTTTTTACAGTCTCTGGACAAATTGCCATATAAATAACCACTTGTGAATGAGATCTGTGAAATACGCAGACAACAGAAACAGAATGCAGGGAAATCTTTCTTGTTTTCTGGTCTTGCATATCTTGGGGTTCTCTTTGTTCCTCCACATAAGCCACAGCCTTTTACTAGACAAAAAATCCTTTCTGTAGCGGGTTTATTGCTATGGTACAGTCACTTTGCAAAGCACAGGATATAGAGGTGCAAGTGGAGTGTAATAGTCAAGGAAGGAGGCAGCTTATAGGCACCTCAGTATTTTATTTATGATGTACCTACTGCAATCTTCCAGAGGAATGATTACCCACCTCATGGCTCCTTGCAAGCATACATGTACGAGGAGCACAAAAATGGACCTTTGCTGATCTCTCCCTCTCTCCTGTGGCTGTTCCATAAACATCTACAGAGGATCACTGGTGAAGCTTAATTTTATTATCTTTCCACCAGAAAAAGTGAAACGAGCACCTGTTACTCTTCCATTACATTGATAGATGCCCTATATTCATGGCAGTAGGCTGGCCTAGGAATGTAAGACGTGTCCTAAAACCTACACAGCTTATTTGGTAATGTAACTCCTGCTACACAAATAAATATCTCTTATGATTGAGAGATCAAGATTTTCCTACATGCAAGTCTTCTGCAGTTGCTAAATGTTTAAAACCTTTGTTTCAGTTTGACAAAGTACAATTCTACAGTTCTCTAAATGCCTGATAAAAGTTGATCATTTCTCTAATATAATTTTTACAAGTTGTCATTGTAATCCCCACAATTTCACAGACCTCATCTCTACAAAAACTGTGGTAAACTCTCTAGCCTTGACCCCACTATGTTTAAAGAAAGACTCTCCTCAATAAACTGGTCCTATCTACATAGTCTTCCCTTTAATGATGCTGTGCTTAAATTCAACAGCATCTTCTTAGACAGTCTAAACATGCTAGCACCTCTGCAGAAAATCAGAATAAAATCTAATTATGCTCCCTGGCTCAGTAAAGATACTCATTTCATTATGCACCAGAGGGCTTCTGCCTGGAAATCCTTGCAAAAATCCAAATCCTCTACTCAGCATCCAATTTTTAAGGACCTAAGAAACCAAACAACAAAACATATCCTCAATGACAAGAAAAAATTCTGCCATAACACCCAAACCAGCCACCACTGTAATCCCAAAAACGTCTGGAGAACTATCATTGCTATCCTCCACCCTGGTACCCCTGAAACACCTAATCCTTACCCCAACAATTCACCACAAGACACTGCGTCCCTCCCCAACCAGTACTTTATTGATTCTCTCCACAAACTCATCAGCACAGACCAGAGCCTCAGTACTATCCCTCCCCAAATACCCTCCAAACAAACCCTCTTCTCTCCCAAACCTACACCCACTGCATAAATTAAATATCTCCTCCTTAAAATTAAACCCGGTTCACCCTCTGTTGACAACCCCCCCATCGCAAACTTGCAGCCAACTCTGTAGCCTACCTCATCAATTGATCAATTTGCAAAGCCACTGTACCTGACATTTGGAAATCATTCTATGTAACACCTGTACACAAAGGAGGCAACTCCACTGATCCATCTAACCTTAGACCCATAACCATACTTTCCCTCCTCTCAAAAATATTGACAAAAATGCATACATAATCAGCTTTTTGATTTTCTTATCCTAAACAATCTCCTGACACCCACCCAATCATGGTTTCCATCCAAACCATAGTACCACTACTCCTCTTTTATCTTTCACTCACACAGTTGCTGAAGCCCTTGATAATAATTAACTTGTCTCATGCCTATTCTTAGACCTATCTAAAGCATTCAACATGGGTATCCCATTCCATACTCTTATCCAAATTAGCCAACCTTAATCTCTTAAGCTCCACTCTTAATTGGTTTTCTAGCTATCTCTCAAATAGAATTCAGTCTGTCAGATGGCATTCCTCCTATTGCTTCTTCCTACCTATCCATACAGGTATTCTCCAGGGCTCAATCCTCAGACCTCTTCTATTCAATATTTTCACCAGTGACTATACCTCCTGCTGCCGTTCCCCTCTTATTCAGTATGCTGATGATTCTACTCTTATCTGCTCTTCTGATAATACCTCTAAACTTCACACTCTTACCCAAAACTCTATTCTCTCTGTTGAAAGATGGTTCACAACAACCAGCTTATTTTAAATCCTAAAAAGACCAAACTTTTACTCTTTCTCCCAAAATCACTGTCACATCTGAAACCTATCTTTACTATCTCCTCTTCAAATAAAACCATCATTAAAGTTGAAGCCCACACAAAGCTACTAGGAATTATTATTGATGATCAATTAAAATTTGACCTCCATGTCTGCAAATCTATCAGGAAAAAAAAACTTGGTCTACTCTATATAGGAATAAAAAATCCCTAACTCATGAGTCTAGACTCTCCATAGCTCAAGCCTATTTACTTCCCAGCCTTCTCTATGCCACTGCTATTCTTACTAGCCTTCCGTCTTCCTTAGTGACTAAGCTTGAAAAGGCATACAATAAAATCACAAAATTTGATGCCAACCTCTCACACATCTCTCATCACTGCCTTGCACTCAAGAAACTACAGTGGCTTGAACTCCCCCATCAATTTCAACTCCCACAACTTCACTTAACTCACTTCCTACTGCACAAACCCTCAACCTGTCCCTCCCTATCTAATCTTATAACCTACTATACCCCCACATGACCGCTACATAGTACAGACCAACTCCTTCTTCAAAAATACAAACCCAATAAAACTATCAAGAAAGTATTATATAAAGGTTCAACATCTCATAATTGGAATAACCTCCCACTCAACTTAAGAAGCATTATACACACCAATCGTTTCAAAAAAGAATTAAAAAAATACCGATCTAAATATTGGATATGCCTGTGTCAAGATCCTACATAAACCCTTTCTTCCTTCCTTCTACTACTAATTCAATCTTCTGACCACTCCTATGATGTTAATTGCTTAAACATCTTCACCTGCTATTCCATATGTAATAATTACATAAAATTCATTCCACATGTATCGACCTAGATTATTTATCATAAGTATATTTACTATCTGTACCCGGTGTACTACTCATATTGTTAAACTGTACTACTGCTTGAAAACTGTAACATTGTTTACTTTTATTTATTTTTTTACTTTACTTGTTCATAGTTGTATAGGTATTTGTAGCTTTTCTCCTTGGGTTTCCACTGAAAATGGGCTTTTAGCTCAGTTGGACCAACCCGATTTAAAAATGTCAAATAAATAAATAATATATTTTCGTGTGCACCAGGTTCATACTGAAAATGTGTAACTTTCTAATCTATGTATAAAGACAAGAATATCCTGTATAGCAAGTGTGTTCTTCTACATGGGAGAAAATTAGTGTATAGTCAGTCAGACTTCAAAATCCTAAAACTTGTTACCATCCTGAAAAGTCAGAGAGACTCTATCGAATGCTGAAATAGTCAAAAAAAGTCCAAACAAAATACTAACGCAAGTACATTAGTAAACCACCATAAAAAAGTAAGAGAAATGAAACATAAAATTAGGAGTGTAACACACACATTAAACCCACTTTGTAGTAATAAAAGTACTAATAACTTTGCTGAAGAACAGCGTAAGACCTCCACAAAAATAAAAAGTATCTCTTCATTTTCATCCACAAGCACGATAGGATGTAATGTAAGAAAAGAGCGAAAACAAATAACATGAAGAAAAGACATCACATCACAATAACAGCAAATCAGTCATTCAAGAACAGGACTGACAGACCTACAAGGTAACACTGAAGATACAGTTCACAAAAGTAAAACTGCATTAATACAACTGCATCTTAAAATACCAAAAGCACTAAACAATTTAACGTAGGAAATCAATGAAATACAGGCAACATGCATGCCATCAGCTATTCCAAATTACGAAAAACGATGGGTGTGAAGGAAAATTACTGCTTACACGTGTGCGTCACTTCAGAGCTAACACCAAAATGACTACCCTTGTGGATACTCCAGGGCTGCAACAAGCATGCCTTCAGCTAAAGCAATTTAAGTAAAGCGTGTGTGTGTGTGTGTGTGTGTGTGTGTGTGTGTGTGTGTGTGTGCGCGTGCGTGCATGCGTGTGTGTGTGTGTGTGTGTGTGTGTGTGTGTGTGTGTGTGTTGTGGGGGGCACTTCTGCTTCCATGTGGGTCTGTTTCAGTTACTGGAGTTGCCAAAAAGTGATTACTGCTGTGAATATATTTTTGTGGCTGTATTACTTAGAAAATAGCCTCCATGTTCGTGAAACACTGTACTATTGATAAAGTCTCCTCATCTGAACTGAATTCACCTGCCAGTGCTTGTACATGAATGCTGGACAACAGCTGCCTGCAGGTCTGAGACACAATAAATTAAATGTGAGTAAAATATTTTCAATTTAGCAACTTAAGCAGCTTTTTTTGCCTTCTATGTTTAGTGCAAGTCACTTTCTCACATCCACATAAAAGGTAGTACTGAGTCCATCAATCCATCCAGCCATAACCCCCCTTTTCCCATTTTTACACATGGGGTTGGATTGTCGCTTCAGCAATGACAATCATCTACCTAGTAGCTAGCCCTTCTGTTCTTCTGTACTATATATACATATGCACACCTCACTTACAGCCAATTTAGTGTGTCCAATCCACCTTCCACATGTCTTTGGAATGAGGGAGGAAACCAGAGCACCAACAGAGCCCAAGGGAGACCTGCCTGCTCCTCATAAATGGCACCCCAGCCAAGTGCAGAGTATCTTGCTGTGAGGTCATACTACCTACTGCATCACTGTGCTGCCTAGAAAGGAAGTAAATACTATAAAAAATACTTCAACATTTTTCTTTCTTTCTCTTTTTTCCAGATATAATTAGATGGAGAACAAAAGATAATCAAGTAATAACAAATTAATAAAGTTAAGAAATGTTTTTCTTGTCTTTCTGTTGTCTTTACCTGGTTGTAGCAACATTTCTTGGTGCAATTTCTGGCTTTTTTTGGCACCAATCAACACAAAGGAATGTGCACAGTCAACTCTGAGTGAACTACCATGTTGCGAGAGTGCAGCTACATAATATCAGGTCTGGTAAGCTTCTGAAAGTATCTGTCTACAAATCTAGGGATTCATTTGCTGCTTAGTTCCAAATCATATGTATGGTTTCTTACAGCAATTATCCTATTACTCATAAATCTACTGTTACCGTGACTACCTATACTGAATGTTTTATGCTAACTCCAAAATGCTTACTAGCTTAGAATGATAGTATTGTACAGTAGCACTGGTCAGCTTAACATAAGGACCCCTTGAATGACTACGCTCAATATTTACCAAGGGATGCTGTGACAATATAACTGTATATAAATATACTGCTGGAGTATCCTAACGAATAATTCCCCCTTATCTTTGTATTTCATCACAGATTTAGGGGAATTTATTTAACCCTAGAAGTTGCAACCAATGGACAGATATCCACCCACCCAGGAGATTTATCATAGGGTCTGATGGGGGAGGGGGTACTCACAAAAACGCAACATTAAAGTATAAAGCAAAGCAGGACTACCACTCACCTGAAGAAACAGACAGTTCACAACTCAGTAGTTTTTATCTCACTTTTTCCAGTCTTATTAAGTTTAACTCCCAAGTCCAAATCCCCAAAAATGAGGCTTTATAAATAAAGACAGGCAGAATGACCATCTATTCTCCACCATCTTCACTCTTTAATTTATGTGGGCTGCCAGTATTTCATTAGATTACA
This sequence comes from Protopterus annectens, assembly GCF_019279795.1. NCBI lineage: Eukaryota > Metazoa > Chordata > Ceratodontiformes > Protopteridae > Protopterus > Protopterus annectens. The sequence goes on from NC_056739.1 coordinate 841,828,795, forward strand.
ATGAATCTGTTTGTATCTACCAAGGCACCTTTGTTTGAAATCACAGGTGACTATTAATGCATAATCAAACATTTAAGTTCTCCAGCATGAGCCTCCCCCCCTTGGTATCATGAGAATAAAATGGTGAGCACCAAGTTATGCTCTCCAAAATTTAATCTAAGTTGTGTATTGCCATCTGCCGTATTTCGTTCTTTGGGCATTCTATTAAAATGAGTGACAGTTATACATATAATTTAGCATTTGGTATCCTCCAAATCCTCAATTCTTTTTCAGGTACAGAACTAGTTGCTAAAAACATTCAACTATAATGGTTTCAACTGTGAAGAACAACCCCCCACAAAATGGTAGAAACTGTGACTCTAACAGCCTATTTGGTTTTCTTTGTACCATAGCACATTTTTTTCAACAATGCAGAAAGTATTCTTGTTTTCAGATGCAAATGTCATTTTTTGCAACTTCACATATTGTGCTGAGAGTGGAATGATAACAGCTTTCCTGTATGTTGGGTATGATTAGGACCTGTATAGTGCAGGGTACTTGTTCATAGATGAGAATGCCACGCCGGACCTCTAAACTACGTCAATTATAAAGAAAGAAAAGGTATAAACTTGACCACTAATAGTACACAGATTTAACTTAGCAGAGAGTCTTAAGCAATAAATTAAGTATTCTAAATTAGTTTCAAAATTATACACTTAGCACAACTAGTGAAGTTTTTTTTTAGATGCATAAATGCCCAACTTTAGTAAACAGGTGACAGATAATTAATTAAATACTTGACTATGGAGGGCATTTCCTTCATGGCTTAAAAATGTGTGTTTCATTTGTAGGTACTGATCCAGCCATATATTTTTATGCTATAAGATCTGTACTCTCAAAGGTTAAACTGCCAAGTAATATGGGGTCAGACTTTTTATGCGGTACATTTGCTGTTGGCTCATGTTTGTTTATATATATATATATATATATATATATATATATATATATATATATATATATAGTATCTATATATATTGTCCTCTTAACAGCAGATCTCTTACTACTGCATCATTAACTGAATTTTTATAACATGTAAATATTCTGAGTGATGCATCTAAAGGCATGTTTACATATTCAATTTTTGATATCAGCCAAGATAGCTGTAATGAGGGTGTCATGCTTAAACAGCACAAACAACTTTTATGAATATGTTGTCCTCTAGGTAAGAATATGTCTATTATGCCTGGGTATTTAACTGTTTCAAGGGCATTTGATGCTATGTTATGTTATCCTCTCTGCTTTAAAACATTACAAGATGGACTCAGCAGATTAACAGCTGACAATCTGAAACAATTCATGCACATCCAGGGACACTACTCTAAACAGCAGAGCTCTCAGTGTGGTGTGCCTCAGAGACTGACAACAGGGCTCATCCCCTTACTGATTTCTACCTTTCCTACTTTATCAATGTTTGGTTTATAAAATGTGCATAATGGGGGGGGGGGGGTCAGTGACTGAGTTTAGCAATCCAAATTTTGTTTATGTATCTTACAAATGTTTGTTTAATAATGCAAAGTACATGGCTGAATGTCCTGTATATCCAGGATCAATTGACTTGACACAGTCCCTGAGTACTGTTATTGAAATAAAGTATTTCAGCTTATTATTATGCATAACAATCTGAGTTTGTATAGGTAATTCTGTTATGGTTATAAAAAAAAAATCACTGAAATGTGTTGAGACTTTTCTTGAAATAATGAATTTTGTTAGAACTTGGGACGTTAAAGCTTTACAAACTTCTAATAAGTCTGATTATTATACATTTGTGGATTTTGTTCATATACCTTCATCGATGTGAACTTTCACTTCAGAGAAGATTCACCAGACATTTACCATCATTTAGAAATACAGGCTTCACAGGTAATGACAATTTACAAAGCATTCAGAATAAATAAGAGATTTGTTAGGGAAAAACTATGCAAGCTTAAAGACTATTAATGTTAAAATACTTAACAACACTCTAATTTTAGAAAAATATAATAGTAATAAAAGCATTGACACAACTGGTCTAAATTATGTTATGAATAACTGCAATATAACGTTTGCTTTTATCACACTGGTTGTTTCATACCAGTATGAAATAAAAACACTCTTCTGTATGTCTTTAACTCAACGAGTAAGTTTTAAGACAATTTAAATGGTTGGGTAGGTATGAGAGATCACAGCATTGAGGAGTCTGTGTTTCCTGAAGAACTTGAGCTGTGAACACAATCTCATACTTTGAACCTATGAATGACTTGCCCACTTTTGGAGAGGAACTTTAAAATGCACTATCACATACATTCCTACTTGCTCACCTCCACATCAGTGGAGTATGTGATTTATCTAATATGCAAAATATTTCAGAGGTCACATAAGAGACATTTTTAAGAATTCTTACAGCCATTATGGAATTTCCAAAGCAGAACTATCACAGATTGAGATTTCCCTGATGTTTGTTAGCGTTATGTATGACCACATGGGGGAGAATTCTGCGTGTAATGCCATGCTTACCTTTACAGCTCCTTCGATTCAGGACTGCTGCAAGAATTCCCAAGACAGGCAGCAGAAGGCAAACAATAATAAGAAGATGAAAGTGATGTCTTGAGTCTGCAAAGCATAAGAGCATTCAGGTTACAGTTCAGATGCTGTACTTTTGAGTACAAAACTACTATGAAACAATTTCCAGTGACTGTATTTGCACAATTACAGCCTCTAGTAAAACAATTCTACAAAAATAATTACATTTACATACTGATAATTAATTTAACTGCATGCCAAGCTGAAAGCGCAAATATCATAAGCAGAAATGGGGAAGGTGTACTTTGAAAGAGGGATTCCTTATCCCCCAAGTTTAGAACAGGATGTTGAATGCTGTAATATCATTCTGGTGTCAAAACTGTGTCCATACCTCTCAACTTCTTAGTGCAAGAAATCTGGAATAAGCCTGAAATAACTGAGGACAAAGGCCCCAAAATAGGGGCAGATTTTAAATATTGCCCTTATACACTTATAAAGTTGATAGATTAATAGGTTTTGTGTTATCATGCATTTTCTGAAGGATTTAAAGTCTGAAATTCAAATGTGTGTCAATATTTAGTGACTTCAATCCTCAGCAATTTTCCAAAAAAACCCCACAAATTTTATGAAGAGCAGACCAAAAAATGAAACAAAAATCTGGACTTTATGTGAAAAATCTGGACAGTTGAGAGGTATGAAAGTGGCTGGTCTTAAGTAAAGACTTAAATGGCAAACAATCTGCCTCAGATATCCTATGACCTGAGACTGAAGCACCTACATATGGGCACTATACTGGAATTACATGACCACTTAGTTATATAACTTTACACTCATTTTTGATTTGATACTTTTTGAAAGAAGAATTCCTATATCCATCTAGTTTCAATACCCACCTTATCCAATTTACATGTCTGGGGGAGTATCTCAGAAAGTGACACAAGTATGTCAGGAAACCATTTGTGACTGCAACCTTAGTGCCCAGTTTGTGACTACCAGTGACAGCTCTTTCAGATAATGCAAGGTTCTAGTGATTGCAGACATCTGCTTTACCTATCGTGGTAGATATGTCGTATCACTAATGACATCCCTTCATATTTTAACAGAGTGAAACACTGGATTGCATGATGAAAATGCAATGATAATGGTGTTTCACAGATCAGGCAGCCTTAGCCAGAGAAACGAGGAAATGTTACTACAGAAAAATGGATCTGAATGTAATACAGAAATAAGGTTCTAAAGTGAAACCAAATCAATGTGCAGTGTGCAAGTACTAAAATCATTTTACACCCTGTACTAGTATTAAAATCATTTTACACCCGTACTAGTATTAAAATTGTACTGCACCATGTACAATTATTAAAATCATTTTACACCCTGTACTACTATTAAAATTGTACTACACCATGTACAAGTATTAAAATAATTTTACACCCTGTACAAGTATTAAAATCATTTTACACCCTGTACTAGTATTAAAATCGTACTGCACCCTGTACAAGTATTAAAATCATTTACACCCTGTACAAGTATTAAAATAATTTTACACCCTGTACTAGTATTAAAATCATACTGCACCCTGTACAAGTATTAAAATCATTTTACACCCTGTACTAGTATTAAAATCATACTGCACCCTGTACAAGTATTAAAATCATTTACACCCTGTACAAGTATTAAAATAATTTTACACCCTGTACAAGTATTAAAATCATTTTACACCTTGTACTAGTATTAAAATCGTACTGCACCCTGTACAAGTATTAAAATCATTTACACCCTGTACACGTATTAAAATCATTTTACACCCTGTACTAGTATTAAAATCATACTGCACCCTGTACAAGTATTAAATAATTTTATACCCTGTACTAGTATTAAAATCATTTTACACCCTGTACTAGTAAATTGTACTGCACCATGTACAAGTATTAAAATCATTTTACACCCTGTACAAGTATTAAAATAATTTTACACCCTGTACTAGTATTAAAATTGTACTGCACCCTGTACAAGTATTAAAATCATTTTACACCCTGTACTAGTATTAAAATCATTTTACACCCTGTACAAGTATTATCATTTTACACCCCGTTCTAGTATTAAAATAATTTTACACCCTGTACTAGTATTAAAATCATTTTACACCTTGTACAAGTATTAAAATCATTTTACACCCTGTACTAGTATTAAAATCATACTGCACCCTGTACAAGTATAAATCATTTTATACCCTGTACTAGTATTAAAATCATTTTACACTCTGTACTAGTATTAAAATTGTACTGCACCATGTACAAGTATTAAAATCATTTTACACCCAGTACAAGTATTAAAATCATTTTACACCCTGTACTAGTATTAAAATCGTACTGCACCCTGTACAAGTATTAAAATAATTTTACACCCTGTACAAGTATTAAAATAATTTTACACCTTGTACTAGTATTAAAATTGTACTGCACCCTGTACAAGTATTAAAATCATTTTGCACCCTGTACAAGTATTAAAATCATTTTACACCCTGTACTAGTATTAAAATAATTTTACATCCTGTACAAATATTATCATTTTACACCCTGTACAAGTATTAAAATAATTTTACACCCTGTACTAGTATTAAAATCGTACTGCACTCTGTACAAGTATTAAAATCATTTACACCCTGTACACGTATTAAAATCATTTTACACCCTGTACTAGTATTAAAATCATACTGCACCCTGTACAAGTATTAAATAATTTTATACCCTGTACTAGTATTAAAATCATTTTACACCCTGTACTAGTAAATTGTACTGCACCATGTACAAGTATTAAAATCATTTTACACCCTGTACAAGTATTAAAATAATTTTACACCCTGTACTAGTATTAAAATTGTACTGCACCCTGTACAAGTATTAAAATCATTTTACACCCTGTACTAGTATTAAAATCATTTTACACCCTGTACAAGTATTATCATTTTACACCCCGTTCTAGTATTAAAATAATTTTACACCCTGTACTAGTATTAAAATCATTTTACACCCTGTACAAGTATTAAAATCATTTTACACCCTGTACTAGTATTAAAATCATGCTGCACCCTGTACAAGTATAAATCATTTTATACCCTGTACTAGTATTAAAATCATTTTACACTCTGTACTAGTATTAAAATTGTACTGCACCATGTACAAGTATTAAAATCATTTTACACCCAGTACAAGTATTAAAATCATTTTACACCCTGTACTAGTATTAAAATCGTACTGCACCCTGTACAAGTATTAAAATCATTTTACACCCTGTACAAGTATTAAAATAATTTTACACCTTGTACTAGTATTAAAATTGTACTGCACCCTGTACAAGTATTAAAATCATTTTGCACCCTGTACAAGTATTAAAATCATTTTACACCCTGTACTAGTATTAAAATAATTTTACATCCTGTACAAATATTATCATTTTACACCCCGTTCTAGTATTAAAATCATTTTACACCCTGTACATTTTACACCCTGTACTAGTATTAAAATCGTACTGCACTCTGTACTAGTATTAAAATCATGATCCACCCTGTACTACTATTAAAATCATATTACATCCTGTACTAGTCTTACTTTTAGTCATTCGAGAGCTTGTGCTTTATTTTTTGTTTGTTTTGATATATCTGCTCTTATACTGTTACTGTATTTTTGAATATTATGTTTTGAAATGTAATACAATTTAAAACTGAAATTTATTTTAAGGAGCAGTTGCCCAAACATATAATCCATTTTAAAACAGGGCAGAATCAATCAAAATGTATGGAAACATTTGATTTGCAATCAGATTTTATTCTTCATTTAAATAAATGCCTTAAAATTTGTTAAGTTTTAAAAGTTTTGTGCAGTCCAGCTGGCAGATAGCCTTAAGAAGTTGGGGAAACAGACCGAAAAGAGGTAGAGCATTTATCAGACATAACAAGAGATAGCAACTCTTGCAAGTAGCTAGTTTGAAAGCCAAGAATGGGTTTCACACTAAGGACAGAATTTCTGTATGTCTGCCTTACAAAGGTCCTACAATACAGATATCAGTATTGAAAAACTATATTTGGCCCACCAAGGTTCAGACCGCAAGACCGTAGGGAGTTAATTAAGATATCTAGAGTAAAAAGTGTATAATATCAGATGGGAATCTTCTGATCCTTCAGATTATTTCCGGCCTCTTTTACTATCAATAGAATTACTCCAGAACCGGAACTGACCTTTCTGCTCTAACTCTAAGTCACATGTTTGATCAATTACTGTAAGTTAAGAACAGAAACTGCTTCCAAGAGAGAATCTGGCAATACGATTACAAGCTAAACACATGGTCCTGGCAGGAAACTGTAAAATTCATGAATAGGTTTATAGATTGGTACTAGGCTACCTGCCCTTGTGAGTCATTTCAAGCCTAGCCAATTATCCCCTGTGAGATTCAAACCCTGTACCTTGTGTTTGTAAGGTAAACACCTTAACCATTAGGCCACCCTCCCAAACCCTTGGGATATGGACATCAGCTTGGAAAATATTGGTTCAGCTGCAAATATTTAAAAAGGAATGATAGCATTGGCTTACCATGTTGTTTTACATCTTAGACATTACAATAAGAGTGGGGAAAATGATTACAACAGTGTGCCAAGGAAGAATAAAAACTGTTTTGTGTACAACATTGGATCTTGGGGAGATTCTTATTGCCAACTGGTAAAGAAATATATGGTTGTGATACAGTCACACAGCTGTATACTTTCATTTACTCCTCGCTGCCCCCCCCCCCATTATGCAGAGATAATGCATGCTATTTGCACAGAATGTTATAGCATCACGCTCAATACCAGGTAATAAATACAAGTCAATAGTGACTGCCACCGTACTGTGCAATCATTAATTTTACATTTCAGGAATTACTCTTTGCTGTGGTGTTAAGCAAAGGAATGCAGGAGGTCAGATGGTAGTGGATTTTGTGAAAAGGATGGACATGGCTATGAGGAATACATATTTTAACAAGAGGGAGGAGCATAGGGTTACATACAAGAGTGCAGGAAGGTGCACACAGGTGGATTATATCTTATGTAGAAGGGCCAGTCTGAAGGAGATTGCAGACTGTAAAGTGGTGGCAGGGAAAAGTGTAGTTAGGCAGCATAGGATGGTGGTTTGTAGGATGACATTGGTGATCAAGAAGAGGAGGATGAGTGTGAGGGCAGCACCAAGGATCAAATGGTGGAAATTGAAAAGGGGTAATTGTGAGGTGGAGTTCAGGGAAGAGTTAAGACAGGCACTGGGTGGCAGTGAAGAGTTACTGAACAGCTGGGTAACCACAGCAGAGCTAGTAAAGGAGATGGCTAGAAAGGTGCTTGGTGTGACATCTGGAAAGAGGAAGGAGTACAAGGAGACCTGGTGGTGGAATGAAGAAGTTTAGGAGAGTATGCAGAGAAAGAAGTTGGTGAAGAAGAAGTGGGATTGTCAGAGAGATGAAGAAAGTAGACAGGAGTATAAGGAGATGAGGTACATGGCAAAAAGAGAGGTGGCGAAGGCTAAGGATAAGGCATATGAAGAGTTGTATGAAAGGTTGGACACTAAGGAGGGAGAAAAGGACCTGTATCAATTGGCTAGACAGAGGAACCGAGCTAGTAAAGATGTGCAGTCGGTAAGGGTGATAAAGGATAATGAGGGAAACTTACTCACAAGCGAGGAGAGTTTGTTGAGCAGATGGAAACAGTACTTTGAGGGGTTGATGAATGAAGAGAATGAGAGGGAGAGAAGGTTGGATGATGTGCAGATAGTGAATCATGAAGAGCAGTGGATTAGCAAGGAGGAAGTAAGGATAACTATGAAGTGGATGAAGAATGGAAAGGCTGTTGGTCCAGATGACATACCTGTGGAAGCATGGAGGTATTTAGGTGAAATGGCAGTGGAGTTTTTAACTAGATTGTTTAATGAAATCTTGGAAAGTGAGAGGATGCCTGAGGAATGGAGAAAAAGTGTTTTGGTACCGATTTTTAAGAATAAGGGTGATGTGCAGAGCTGTAGTAACTACAGAGGGATTACATTGATCAGTCACAGTATGAAGTTATGGGAAAGAGTAGTGGAAGCTAGGTTAAGAAGGGAGGTGATGGATTAATGATCGGCAGTACGGTTTCATGCCAGGAAAGAGCACTACAGATGCAATGTTTGCTCTGAGAGTGTTGATGGAGAAGTACAGAGAAGGCCAGAAGGAGTTGCATTGTGTCTTTGTGGACTTAGAGAAAGCATATGACAGGGTGCCTAGAGAGGAGTTGTGGTATTGTTTGAGAAAGTCGGGAGTGTCAGAGAAGTATGTAAAAGTGATACAGGATATGTACGAGGGTAGTGTGACAGTGGTGAGGTCTGCGGTGGGAGTGGCAGATGCATTTAAGGTGGAGGTGGGATTACATCAAGGATCAGCTCTAAGCCCTTTCTTATTTGTAGTGGTGATGGACAGGTTGACAGAAGAGATCAGACAGGAGTCCCCGTGGACTATGATGTTTGCAGATGACATTGTGATCTGTAGTGAGAGTAGGAAACAGGTGGAGGAGACCCTGGAGAGGTGGAGATATGCTCTAGAGAGAAGAAAAATGAAGGTCAGCAGGACTAAGACAGAATATATGTGTGTGAATGAGAGGGAGGATAGAGGAATGGTGAGGATGCAGGGAGTACAGGTGGCGAAAGTGGATGAGTTTAAATACTTGGGATCAACAGTTCAGAGTAATGGTGAGTGTGGAAGAGAGGTGAAGAAGAGAGTACAGGCAGGATGGAGTGGGTGGAGAAGAGCGTCAGGAGTGAGTTGTGATAGACGAGTACCAGTAAGAGTGAAAGGGAAGGTCTACAAGAGGGTAATGAGACCAGCTATGTTATATGGGTTGGAGACAGTGGCATTGACAAAAAGGCAGGAGTCAGAGCTTGATGTGGCAGAGGTGAAGAGGTTAAGATTTGCACTGGGTGTGACGAGGATGGACAGGATTAGGAATAAGTATATTAGAGGGTCAGCCCAGGTTGGAAGGTTTGGAGACAAAGCCAGAGAGGCAAGATTACATTGGTTTAGACATGTGCTGAGGAGGGATGTAGAGTATATTTGGAAAAAGATGCTAAGGATGAAGCTGCCAGGTAACAGGAAAAGAGGAAAGCCTAAGATAAGGTTTATAGATGTGGTGAGAGAGGACATGCAGGTGGTTGGTGTGACAGAGCAAGATGCAGAGGACAGGAAGAAATGGAAACAGTTGATCTGCTGTGGCGACCCCTAATGGGTGCAGCCGAAAGAAGAAGAAGAAGAAGAAGAAGAAGGAATTACTCTTTGCTGTGAGATAGTGATCTAACAGTTATCATACAATGACAGGTCATTTGCATGCAAAAATGCACACACTGTCTGGCCAGCCCAACCAGCATGCCCATTGTAAATCAAGCATATACCAACAGAAAAAAAATCTGGTCGACCAGACTTTCTTCTGTTAATATATGCTATGGGGATTTTTGGTCTTCCTGATCTAAGAGGTCGAGAGGTAAGTACAGAGGGCAGAGAAAATACAAAGGAAATCATGTATGTTATTCAAAACTAAAGAAACGTACCTGATTTTCCTAGTATTTCTGCTCTTTCTCATACCTCTAAACTGTCTGGACTTAAAACTTAAAGAAAAAAAAAAGAAGGAATGGAGATCTTCTTGTCTCTGTTGCTTGCTTTCTAAAGCACTGATGAACACTGTAAGTGTGAGAACATAAGTCCCATACGCATGAGCAGTACATCAACAAAGCCGCAGGATATGGAAACAACATGGAAGAACACCACTGCGCAAATATCATAAGCAGAATATACAAAGAAATTATTTAAGAAAGTAAGTAATTTTTTTTAAAATAATGTCCTTTTATAATAGCAATAACCAAGTTCTGGGTGTGATTTATTTATTTATTTATTGAAGAGGTTGCCTTCGCCCTCGTGATTAAATCACACCAACTGTGAATAAATCTTCAATATACCACATTCAGTCATTGGTTATTGCTATAGTATGTATAGATGGTAAGGATGTGTATAGCAAAGCCCCCACATCAGGAATGAAGATAACTACAAACATATTTTTATTTTAAAAGTTTGTTATTTTATTTTACTCCTTTGACATTTGAAATTCTTTAGGAAATGTTACTATTTTGACTTTTTGTGAGAGATTATCACAAGGAAGTCACACTTCTGTCACAGGGCTCATTACATTATCTAACCTCAACAGATATGACTGTACTGGCACAGTAGTTATGGACAAAGCTCTGTGTTGTGGCACTCAGCCTCACTCCACTTTGTCTGCAATAATATAAAGGTAGAGTTGAGAACAGATTGGTCAGCAATGGGATCTTGGTGGAGGGCCTTCAGCAATGGGATCTCGGAAGATAGATTCTGACTGCTGCCTAAACCATTTTGGAATCTTGAGTTGCATTTTCCTTCCCCAAAATAGTTATCTATTCCTTTTTTATAAGATTCCATATTACTTGCACTTTTAAGTGTGTTATGCAGATATTCCATGATGGGAAAGTTGCCCTAACACTTGTATATTTATACATAAGCCTCAGAGATCTCAACTGAAACTCTGACTCCTTCGCAATCAACACACTTAATGTTATCATTATGCCTAATGGTGTTGCATCTACCTATAACACTTTCATACATAGTTTATATTACTACTGTTGTAAACAGAGTAGTCCAGTAGTTGAATTTAAAACACCAACAAACTGCTGTTAGTCTTCACCAAATTCCACAGTCTCTACTTTTTCATAAAATGCAATTCAAAAAGATGACTGTAAATGGAGTCCTTGTGAACAGTGAATTAGTAGCTTCAGTGTGGCTCATCAGAGGCTTGAGACTCTCTGTGGGCTATTACCCTTAGTAATCTGATGTTTGTCAGGTTGGGAAAATGCCATTAGAATTACCGAGGAAATAGCATGCTAAGGCACCTTTAATAAAATTAGGAAAAATAAACTGTATCCATGCTACTGGCAGTGGCAGCATAGAGCAGTTACAGCAACACACATGCACTCTTGAACAGAATAACTGGTATTCAGAAAGCATAATGCACTTCACAATCATGTTTGTAGCAATTCTGCTCAGTTTGCCATGCCAGAGCAATTCAGAGACCACAACCGTGCTACAGCAGCAAGAAGGCTTCTGTCCACAGCAGTAAAAAGGATCCTGTCCCTAGATGTACACCGGTCTTGCCGGTGAAGGTGACTTGCAGATGTGGCAGTTCATGGGCATGGTTAATGCTCATTAGCATGTGCACTTCTTTGGCACTGTTTGCCAGTATCAGAACAGCAAGGCAGAGTGAGTCAAAGAATAAATGTATCCATCTCTTTCAGGACTAAAGGGCAAAAAAAGAAAAGTGTATGTTGTTTTTTGATGACATATACCCATTCATTATTTTGGCAGAAGGCAGAGTGCTAGCAGTATGGCAAGTAGGTAATATGAAGCACTGGGTGTGTGTGTGTGTGGCATGTGTGCATTTGAAGGCACCTATGCAATTACATGTTTTGGGTGGGTAGGAGGAACGCTATCATGTTTATTTGTGACAGCTCAGTGTTCAATTTGGGAGGCATGACAATGAGACACCAATATGACAATGCTTCATGCGGGACTTGTAGTGTGTTACGATTCTGTTGGGTACTGTGGCATTGTCCAGTTAGTGCTGATGGTGATATTTTTTATGAACCCTAATCAGTATCTATTCTGTACAGTATGTGCCTAAACATTGCACAATACAGCTGAACTCTCAGCAGGTAGTGTTGAGCACAAGGCAGCCCTACCTCTGGCTCATTGTCGCAGTTATAGGTTTCTGAATCTGTCATTTTTTTACTTTTTTTATTTAATTAACTGGTAGTGCACTGATCACAAAGATCGATTTCAAGCTCAGATGAACCCAATCATTTTTTGTTCAGAAGCATATAATTTGAACGAATCCTATATTATGAATATACAGGAATATGCAATGCAAGAAGAGCTTCTAGTATATTTGCATGACTTTGAAAATAAAAGAAAATACACAAATGGTAGGTATAGCATACCAAAAACAAAATAAAATACAGAGCATTATCAGAACTTATTGCATGCAGCTGTAATTACATCATGTGTAGAGAATCATTTGAAAGAAAAAGGCATGTCAGGTGGATTATTTGGGAAAGAAAATAAAAAAAAAAATCAAACCTATATATTTAAATTAGAAACAACAGAGCAGAATTGATGAAATAAAGGCCTGGAAACTCCATAATGGAATCAAAATGCCTTTGGAATCATAGAGGAAGGGTTTAGGCGATAGGTTATACATACTGGCGGGTTATTCAGAGATTCAAGGTGATACTTGCTCTAATAAAGTAGGAACACTTGGCTTTATCTTTTAGGTATTGAGCTCATCTAGTAAATCTGCAGACAGAGAAAGATTTGTAATTGTATCAGAGATTCATATGATTTAGAACTGTGAATAGAAAGTCTATAGTCAGTGCAAGTCATTTGTTGGAAGGTCATCTGAGCGCTGGGCTACTATTGAGCAAGCACTGAAGGTGATAATTTGAAGGTTCTTACGGAGATGTTTCCTGACAGGATTGGGAAGGAGTCAGTAGTTGAAAGAGCAGAAAGCCTAATGTAAGATTGGTCTGTTGTATACAAATTCAGTGGACCTTGGAAAGGATGTAACAGTGGTGTTAGGAGGGACAAGACAGATGAAAGTAAAACTCCTTTGGAAGTTGCTTGACCTGAGGAATATGAAGAGTTTTTTTTATAGAGAATAGGTTGTAATCCGTATGCCAGCTGGGCCTGAAGGATACCTTTACTTATTGCATTTTTGATTTCTGAGGCTAGGAAGTGAGAACTCTTTCTAGCCCCTGATTTTAGCCTTTGTTTGTTCTGTGTGGTATTTAAATGTTAGGGTTTCATCAAGCTACACTTGCAGGTATCTTAAAAAGGGGGTTGGTGCTTCCAGGAGATGGATTCTGGGAACGATATTGTTACAGTTAACAAGAACTGCTGACAGTTTTTAATTTGTGCAAAAGATCACTGATGTGGACTTTGCTGAGCTAAGGATAAGCTCATAACTGAGTAGCAAGTTAGAGGGAAGGCTAAACTTGGAACCAAGATGGGATTTTATGGTAGTGGATAATGGCCTGAAATGATGGCTACCAGAACACAGGCTCAAACCAAATGACTCTGTAAGGTCAATACACTTTGGACCAGTTTTGTTGCCTTTGTACATCCTGAGAAATCTTCATCAGGGCTCACTGGCAGTCTAGTTGTTTTTCCCAAACCAGAATCTAAAATTGGACTGCATGTTTTATGCAGGAATTGATCTGAATGTATAACTGTTTCAATGGTTTTGCCTAGTATAGGAAAGAAGCCTAAAAGTGGCAGGATAGCTGGAATAGCTGGGGAAGCAGATGCAATGTTATGCTTCCAGATTACAGGAAATGAATTTGGGTATACAGGGAAACTGAAGATATGGTGGGCTGAGGAAGTTGTTGCAGATCTTGATAAAACATACTGGGAGGAGGCTGATCTGGAAGGACTGTCATTCTGAAACTTGTCAAGGATCTTACAAGTTACATGATGTGCCATTTTGAAGTAGAACAGGGTGGGCATAAAGATTGAAGGGTGCCTGTCTCAGTGCTATGTATGGAGGGATTGGGAGCCGAAGGATGTTTAAAGAATCCATGGAGAAAGTCTTTGACTAAGGGTGGGATTTAGAACTGGGAATTGTATTTTTCAGACTCTGCCATGTAGGTGGTTCACTTTGCCCCAGACATGCTTAGGGTATGAGAGTAAGCACTGTTAGGATATGAAAAATGAGGTCTTATACTGTTTAGTGTCTGGGAAAGGACTTAGAGATGAAGGGTGGACACAGTGGAAGCTACACTGTAATCAAGGATTTTAGTTATTTTATTATACATTTGTTTTGTAATCATTTCCTGAAACTGATTATAGGACATGATAAAGTTTCTACAGGGAGGTTAGTACAAATATAAGAAATATGGCTCTATAGTTTACATTATTGCAATGGGGATAGGGGACCAAGTGAAAAATATTAGTTGGAAATTTAAATGGTTAATGTTCTACTCTGGTTTACATTTTGGTTATTATAGGACACCACATGAAAACTGGTTGCACTGAGCCAGAGACTGGCCGCTACTTGTGCTTAAACTTGGCCACAAGTACCCCAGGGCGGTACTGCTGGAACTCTAGAGTATTGCACCTCATTCCCTTTGCTGTTCAACTTACTAGGGCTAATTCAGAGGAAGGATTATGCAGTGGAAGAAAAATGATACTTACACTCTGCTGAACAAGCATGAAATTCATAAATATCATTTTTGAAAACCTAGAAGAAAAATAAAAAAAAGTAAAAGTAAATCAGGTTCCTCAAAAACATTTATTTACACTTAGATGCCATGTCAGTATTTTGCATCTGTATCTTTCAGAGTCATGAAAGAAGTTCATGCAAGACGTTTGTGCAACATAATCCAGTCAGTTCTCATTGATACTTAGCAACTAAAATAAAATAAAATTAACAGATAATTATCATTAAGAAATACTTCACTGAGTAAGGGAGACCAAAATACATACCCCTTTGAGCTTACTTTGCTTGACGTAAGCTTTGTATATAAATACAACCATTTAACATACTTTGTAAGTTCATTAGTAAGCCAGAAAATAAATTATTAAAGTCTGAAATTGTCATTGATTTTCAAAACATCAGTCTGTCTGTTGGAAGCATTTGAACTGAATCTACAGTTGAGATTAAAAAAAAATCACCAAAAATATCTTTTTTTGTAGGGGGCAATCCCCCTTCACTCTCCATTGTCACAGTTTGTCCCCTCTCATCCTCTGACATTTTCCAGCTCTGAAATTGCATTATCATGGGGGAAAGAAAAATCCCAAAGACAGAGCTGTTTTCATCTTCTTAATAATAACTGCAGAATTGCACATTACCTATCAAAATTTAGAAAGCCAACTGGGAACCAGGCTTGTCTGTGAAACACTAGTGATATCAAATTGTTTATGGTCGATCACTAGAGTGCCACTGATAGCTTTTCCCTGGAAGGCCCATCATGGTGCAGCCTCGAGATGGTATGTATAAATAATAGAGTGATATGGGGTCATGGGGGGCTTTTACTCCATTTATGTTTTTTAACCTCATGCCTGCAGACCATCTCACTTCTCCCGCAACCAGACATACTGCTGTCCAAAGGTGGGGCCATCAGCCATGAGGTGATTGTGCTGTCTCCAGCTTCGTGGCAATGAACTTTATTTTATGACACAACCACTCCTGTGGTGGTGATGTCAGCACTTGTATCACTGCATCGACCACTTATGCTCCTCTGTCAGTGCATGCACGTTCCCCTACATGCTGTGACAAAGGCTTACATCATCAGCTTGTGAGGTCACCCCCACATCTTCCCTGCAATGATTCACTACATTATGACAAAATTCTGCTCTTAGCCAAGGCTTTTTCATTAGAAAAGAGGTGCAGGGCAGGGTGCGAATTACCATCCTTTCCCCCAAAATGGGCATGCCTATCCTCCCTGCCTATACTGTCAATCTCGCAAGCCACTATTTGAACTCAAATGACCTGGGCAGTAATCCAAGCTTTATCCCTCTACACCACGACTAACCTTTTCTCCCCTTTTTTCCTTTTTTAGGAAAATACAGAGATAAATGTACTGTACATCTCCAGAGACCTACTTATATTTAACCTAATTTGCCTTTTAAATCAAATTGATCTCTCAAAATTGCTGCTGCTGCAATTTATTTGCAGAGCATTTACTCTTTACATGACATACATCTGCTGACACGAATGCAGAAAATGAAGGCAATGAGCTGCTAACAAGCTTCATCTGTTGTTTAACACTGGACAGATCACTTGACCAGAAAGTGTTTCTGAGTTTCAGCTTAGTTTATGTTGTTTGTACTGACCAATATTTAAGTTTATGTACAGGAGTTTAGATATCCAGATTGGTGAGTGGCCGAGGTCATTTTCATCAGCAGATGTTGACTGAGAATGTTTGAGATGGAGCTGTATCGTACAATCACTTATATTTTTGGGTTGGTTGCTGAATACAGAATAATGGGTGAATACTGTGCCATGTTTCAGCTTTTCAGGTTGTGGAGTTGGTTCTTGTAGAGGGATTGTCTGTGACTGTATGGGTGGGTGGGTATGGGGGTGGGAATGGGAGAGTGAGGTGAGATGTCTTACTGTCTGTCTATGGAGAGAACTGGTATGATTGTGTAAACTGTAGTTCCTATTATTTACAAGGTTTTCCTTTTCTAGGTGGTTGTGATCTTGGAAATTACAATATATTTGCTTGTTGGGAATTTCTTAGCTAGTTTACCTTTAAGTGCATTTAACATTTTACCCTCTGTCCAGTACACACCCAATATGTCCACAGATTCCCTCTCCACCACCTATTCTGGTTTTCATTTCAATGGAATGAAGAAATACTTTCCCAAATTCAGTGAGTAGCTGGTCCTTACAGTTTGCCATTCTGCCTTTTCAATTTACCTTTCCTATCCTAGATAACTCCTCTGATATACAGCATGATCTTGCACGTCTGTATCACACGATTTCCAATGAGAAACTCCACTTCCTCTCTTATCATACCTTTATTCTGCTCCATCCTACCTAGCCTTCTGGTGGCTTTCATTTCTGCAGTCCGATATACTTATACTCTGTGTGTGGCAGGACCCAAGTGAGTGGAAATATTATTATTCATGCACAGTAATCAGCTAGGAATACACTGTGTTTACTTTCCTTTCAAGCCAACTTGTACAAGTTTCAATTTATTAGACACCTCAATGCTTTTAAAATCAAGCTCCTCCCCTAAGGTTATCAACAAAGGAATGGGATTTCCCACCCACAAGTTCCAGCTCAATTAGAACTAGAAACTCACCCTTGGGCAGTAAAAGTGTCAAATACCTGCCTAAACTTTAGGTTCATTTGAACTAGACTAACAAGCTAATTACTGTGCATATAGTTTGGCTGGAAGGGAAGTCTGTATTTAGTTTTTTTTTCTCCTACTGTCACACCACTCCTGATTTATTTGCAATGGAATTTCTTACCATTTTTCAGTCACCTGCTTTTAACTTGAGTTGTAGTCTCCATCAGTGACACTGTAGGTCACTACACTCCAAACCACCTTGAAGGAGTAGACATTTTAAAAGAAAAGAAAAGAATGTATTACACATATCTAAAATGTGTGTGTGTGTGTGTGTGTGTGTGTGTGTGTGTGTGTGTGTGTGTGTGTGTGTGTGTGTACGCGCATAGATTTTATATATATATATATATATATATATATATATATATATATATATATATATATATATATATATAAATATACACACACACACATACATATATATATATATAATATATATATATATATATATATATATATATAGATGGATACATATATATATATATATATATATTATATATATACACATACACACACACACACACACACACACACACACACACACACACACACACACACACACACACACACATACACGCACACACACACACACACACACACACACACACACACACACACACATATATATATATATATATATATATATATATATATATATATATATATATATGGTTTCACTTCACAGTATCGAATTACTGAAAACTTGAACTTCATATGGTCAAGACCATATGATCGAGTTTTCAGTAACCCGAAATTACGAAGTGGAATAAAAAAAAAAACAAACAAACACATTGTTTCTGCAGGGGGGCAAGCCCCCCCTGCACCCTCCCTACTTAAATATGCCATCTCCTTGATCACACTATAGCAAGAAAATGGGAGATGTCCTGTTCTGCACTTCTGCATACAGCGTGGAATGGGAGATTTCCCTTTTCCCTACTGTAACGTGATCTTGGAGTTGATATATTTAAGTATTTAAGTAGGGGGTTGCAGGGGGGGGCTTGCCCACTGCAGAAACAATGTGTTTTTTTTTTAATTCCACTTCATAATTTCGAGTTACTGAAAACTCAACCATGTGGTCTCGACCATATGAAGTTCGAGTTTTCAGTAATTCGACATTGTGAAGTGGAACCATATATATATATATATATATATATATATATATATATATATATATATATATAGTGCTTGCGTGTATGCATATGTAATATATATATAGAGAGAGAGAGAGACATTAGACAATCTCAACGTACTGAAATCTCAAATTTCAGTATGTCGAGACTGAATAATGGAAAGTGCAGTTACTCGAAACTACACTATGCCAAATGCAGAAGTGTCGAATCTGCAAATGTCGAATCCACTGCTATCGTGGTGTTGCATTCATTACATGTGGTGCGGTTTGTGGATTTATCTGGGGTTTCAGGTAAGTGTTGTGTGTTTGAGGATATTGGGTAGGGATTTTAGTATGTGTGAGTGTGTGCAGTGGTGTTTTTGTGTGTTTGTGTGTTTAGTGCGACCTTGGAGTTAGAATATATAAGTAGGGGGGTGCCCCCCTGCATATAGGTAGGTTAGTTGTGTTTCTGTGTGTTGTTATGTTTGTTTAGTTAGGTAGGTGTATGTGTGTGGGATTATGTCCTGGTTTGTGTGTGTGCGTGAATGGTCTCGGTTGTGGTATTCATGATTGTGAGTTTTCATGTATGTGGGGTTTCGACTATTCACTCTCGAAATACTGAAATTTGACATTTCAGTACTTCGAGATTGTATAGTGAATCCATATATATATATATATATATATATATATATATATATATATATATATATATGTATATATATATATATATATATATATATATATATGTGTGTGTGTGTGTGTGTGTGTTACAGTCAAGTAAACCTACCAGATCCTCATGTTCTTTCAACAGATTGTTTGATTGTTTTGTGTTTTTTGTGTTTGCTTTGTTTGTTTTTTCTTAGTACAAGAGCCCTCAGGGTCGGGCCTGCTCCATTCACCCATGCTGTGATTGGGCTCTCTCCAAACCTACTCCCAATCCCTCCTCCCCATACTCTACTGTTGTTACAACCTTGACTCCTCTTATCCTCAACCAATCCCACTCTCCACCCCACCTCCAATGCTAACACTACACCATACATTCTAACTAACTCCTCATTGCTCAGTACTAATAGAACACATCATCCCTCAGAGAAACTCTGAATTAAAGATCCTCTCATAACTATCAAATTGCATTAAATATTGCCAAATTGATTCACTATCTAACTTAACTCTTCTACTCCTTCTCATAATAGTAACCAACCTAACATCCATCCATAGTAGCCATCGCTGCAGGGAAACATCTATCTCTCTACCAACCCCATCATTACCTCACATTCTGCATCATCTGACTGCAACACCATAGCCCACACAACTTTAATTACATTAACAGAATATCTCCATGTATCTAATTCTTAGTAAAATTAAATACAAGTTAAAATGGTCTCTTCATTACCTCTATAACAGCTGCCACAGAAAACTGTAAGGGAGCATCCACCCTAATCCTTGCCTAGCCCCCCCATTTCAGTCTACATCAACCTCACCTAACCCACCCTCTTCACCCCCACATAGACAACAGAATTTACTATACTCTTTTTCCACACCAGTGTTGGAAACATGTCTAACAAAGTGCAAGGCATCCACACACTCTGATTACCACTCCCCAGATATATTTATTGCTACAGAAGACTGGCTGAAGCAACAAATCGTACACAAACATTTCACGCCATTATCCACTACCATAAAATCCCATCTTGGATACCAAATCCTTAAGCAGGATAAAAAATAAAATAAAATCAGGAGGAAGAGCTATAATCAACAAAAGTACATTTGAAATGACAACCTGCACCTATATATTCATTAAAAAAAACCTCTCAACTTCTATATTATAGTCCTCTATATACCCCCAGGTAGCAATATCCCAAAAGCTGAAGACATATTATGTTGGCTAGCTAACACCATTAAATTAGAAACCATAATAATGGGTGATCTCCACACGGATTGGACACTCTGCAGCTCAAAAACTGTACCCATGCCCATAAATCTCTATAACTATACCAAAGTAATTAATAATCCACCAGATAAATCTAGTGGCGAATCGTCCACTCTAGAATGGATCCTCTCCAATGAACTAATCAGCATTACAGGGTCTGATTCTTTACTCAGCACCATTGGCAACCACATTGCCACCTTTGCCTTCAGACATATTATCATCCTAAATAAAAAAGTAATAATTAAACAAATATTAACCTCTCTAACTTTAATGAACTTTAATGAAAAAACCTTCATTGACATCCTAAAACAATGTCCTTAATACCAGTCATTATACTATTTTAATAACTCAGTACTCAATATACTGAACCATTATGCCTCATTAAGAACAGAACGAGTTAGATTGAACCCTGCCCCTTAGCTTACAAAAGAAACTAGCACCCTCATGAAAACAAGGGATAAAGAATAAGCATAAACAAAAGCTCAGCACTCTAACAACTTCAGGTTAGAAACCTCATCAAAACGCAAATCAAATCTTACAAAAAATTACTTCACAAACCAAAAGCACAAAAATAACACAAAATTGTTTTGGAAATCTCTGTTTACTAAATCCAGGTCACCCTGCTTAATCTACACCCCTAATCACTAACTGTGATAGCATAGCCAAGTTTAGAAGACACTATGTGTAGCAACACCACAGTTCAGCAGTAAAGTATTAATTTTATTTAGTGTTTTTGTCCCTTGGTATCAGAGACTTCATCAGAATGATCAAGTTTAAAAATACAAGGCAATTTAAAACATTCTAAAACACACACCCTGTTCAAAGTAACCAATAGAATAAAACTTCCTGTAGAGTGAAACTTCCTGTTCCTTCACCATAGAGACCATACACAACAAGAGTTAAATCCAACAAATTGCCAACACAAGTTGTTGTTCATTACAAACTAAAGCAATACTAAATAAAATCAAACATTTTATAAAAATCCAATGGACTTAAGATTTAACATACAATTAACTTGATAGATTAGCAGTTAAACAGGGCAGCTGAGTCGCATCAGTAACAAGCTGCTAGCATAACTTCCGGTATTCCAGCCATAAATCACCAGGGCCATCCCTGGGGTTCTTTTCCAATTACTCTAGCCCCCAAAAAAGAAAATTTATGTCCAGGAAACTCCTTATTGTGCTTACCTAAAGCATTGACAAAAAAAAAAAGCAGTAGTGAAGGGAAAGCTTTTTAGGAATAGCTAAAATGGTATCTGAATGGGAAGATTTTGTTAGTGAATGTTTTCATTTGAAATCCATGTTTATTAAGAGAGGGTATCTCAAACAGTTGGTAGATATGCTTATTACTGAAGTATCAGCGAAAAGACAATCTGGTTTGTATCCAATTATATTGGGAGGTGATGATCCATATCACGGTATGGCCATCCAGAGGTCAGATATGAGTATATCTAATGTATCTTTGGCTTTTATTACTACCTATAGTATCGATTATCCACAAATTGAAAAGAGCATTGTTCAAAATTGGGGTGCCCTAAAATATTTGGGGTTACCAAAAGATTTAGGTGGCACCCCAAAATCTGCAATTAGAAAAGACACATCCCTTAAAAATCTAATTGAATGCCCTGTCACTAAAATGCCTGACTGCACAGGCAACAGATGGGGAACATTTAAGTGTCAATGTTATATTTAGAAGTCTGACAGGTCTGATTCAACAATATGTTGGTAGAACCCAGGTTTGGATGTAATTGAAAAATGAAGGGTTTAGTTTACTTAGCTAAATGTCGGCAGTGTCAGTGTTTGTATATTGGTAAAACATCTAGGAGCTTAAAATATATAATTTATGAGTATATATATATATATATATATATATATATATATATATATATATATATAATATAAAAAGAGGGAATGTCAACAATGCATTAGCTAAGCGCAGTAAGGAGTTTCCTGGACATAATCTTCTTTTTTGGGGGATAAAATAATTGGAAAAGAATCCCAGGGATTCATTCTATTGGTTACTCTGAACAGGGGGTGTGTTTTAGAATGTTTTAACTTGATTTGTGTTCTTGACCTTCTTCATTCTGAAGAAGTCTCTGATACCAAGGGATGAAAGTGCTAAATAAAATTAATACTTTACTGCTGAGCTGTGGTGTCGTTTCACGTGGTGTCTTCTAAACTGACATGGCATAGCCAACCAAATTAACTCCCACTTTATCCATTGTCTTCTCCGTACTCACAAACAAACAGCCCTCACAATTCCACAAATACCTCCTAGCTCTCAAACCCCATTCAACTTTCAGCCTGTCCCTACTTCTATAAAACCACCTAGATGGGTTTTACCAAATAATGCAAAACAAAACCAGATAACAAAAAAGCCCCCCACACCCCCTTAACTATATATATATATATATATATACTAACACCAGAATCGCTCTACAGTGGGGAAAAGGACATATATCTTTGACTTGCCTTAGAGTACTACTTGTCAGTGAAATGACTTTTAGGTGAAATGAACTTTAGGTGACATGAACTTTAGGTGAGTTCGTCTCAGTGAAATGCGTGTCAGTGAAATGGTCTTTCAGTGAAGTGATACGAATCTATATATATATATATATATATATATATATATATATATATATATATATATATATATATATATATACACACACACACACACACACACATATACATACACATATATGTGTGTGTGTTTTTCACCTGCTGGGAAAATTGCTGTCACGGAACTTGATGACTCTGTTGTGTGTTTGTCCACAAAAGGAAATGTAGAACAAAAATGATTTCTCACCATAATTCCAAACATTCCCAGCTGTCCTTGATTTTCCCTCATATTTTGCCCCTTGCATTTTTTAAATTTTCTGCTAAATCACTGAGGATTAGTCATTTAGCAATGCTAGACATTAGAGTTTTATACTCTTTATTGTTCAGAAAATGCATTTTAATGCAAAACCCATTGTTCTATTAACTTTAAATGAATTTGAGTAATTAAAAATTTTCCCTAACTTTTGGGCTTTTGTTGCCTTTCCTTCCCCTATTTTTTCTGGCTTTGTACAGAATTCTTGAGTAAAGAAGTTGCTTTTCACATGCCCTTTCTTAAAATTCTACCAGTCTCTATTTTTAAAACAAAACTGTTATTATTCATAACATTTTACTTAAAAGCATCAAACCAAAGCCTGCTCAAATACTCGGTCTCAGATTTTTCTTGATTATCTTTTCACCCCAGTGGAAATGAATCTGTTAGCCTGACAATCTGTTTAAACTACAGTTACATAAATGGTGAAGTTTCCAGACATTATTCTGCACTATGTGCAAACAGATTAACAATACTACGGCAGTGCAGACTCTACTAGGGCCTTGTTTAAAATGCATTTGTTAAGACACTGGAATTCTGAAGGCTTACTGGACCTTTGTCTTTCAAAGGTAAGATCCTAGGAGTTGACAGTAGTAGTTTATAAACTACTAGTAACCAGTTTAGCTGTATGTAGCTAATAGGTGTAGCTCTTTATTATAAAAACAGTAAAGATCTGATGAAGTAAATATTTGTGTATGTTTTATTCTGTAGTGTGGGTTTGCTTGAATGAAGTACACTTTACTGAACACTATTTAATAAAATGACAGTTCAATGAAGTTGGTATGATGCTTAGAATAATTTTATCAAAATTATTTAGCACAAGCACTAACCAGATGTAGCACAACTTCTGCAAAAACAGATTCCTACATGTTACATAAGTCTGAATATAACCAATAAGATTCTTTATTTGTTAAGTTGTATTGTTTGGAACATCAGTGAAATGTCACTTCAAGAAATAGTGGTTGACAAAATTAGACTTCTGTTATGAGTTTTCATAAGTTCAAGCAAGTTTGCTTATTTATATTTTTCCAAGGTAACCATTAAATTACAGACAAGTGTGCCAATCTCTTTAGAGAGCTACTGTAAAAATGGCTGATGGACAGGGATACCATCCGTCCATATACAGTAAACTCTCAGTTAACCGGAACTCAAGCAACCACCATTCTCAAGCAACCAGAAAAAAAATCAAAGAAATACAGTAGAATTTTCATGTCTTGCACTTTCTGTTTCCTCCCCGCAGAAACATAACTTATGTTTTTAGAGTTTTAGAGTTCTAAAAAGGAAGACAGGAATAAATTCCTTCTCTCCCTAACCTGAGAACAAGTCAAACCAAGCAAATAGTATATGGTACAGTATTAGTCAGGCCTATTTTAATAGTAACTCTCAAGCAACCAGAAACTACAGTTATCCAGCATCTACCAATCACCATGGGTGCAGGTTAACTGAGAGTTTACTTTATCTTCAAAGTCCACGTGGTTTTTCATTATATAGATTTTGAGTTTCATGTGGCCTCAGCTTGTTCTAAATTAGTTTGGTGAGTGCTGTGGGCTACATACTTGCTAACCATTCTGGTAAAAAAAAAAAATAAAATAAAATACAATCCTTCACAGTTGCTGTATAAATTGTAACTTAGTGCTCATGACACTAAAAAGAGGATATAGTAAGTGCACACCAGATAGTGTCACTTTTCATCTGTGTTAAAGTACTCTGGATGATTCCTGTTTAAAAAGGTTACTGCTTCACCTTTAGCTATCTGCCTGCCCTTTTACATTTTATAGATGAGCACATCAGTATTATAGCCATGAAATATTTATTTATTCATTTTATCCTTTATTTGACTGGGTTATTCTCAATAGGCTAGTAGCCATCAGTGAGATAATCAGTACAAGTCCACACTGGGATGAAATAATTTACATAACCTCTCATAGTTAGCTGCCAGCAGATGAAATACTAATTCCCAAATACATGTATCATACATCAATAACTGCTTCCTAATATTTTTAATTAATAGTTCTAATGGTTTTTATAGGCAGAGTTCTCAGAGCCTAGAACTACCATGCCAGAAAATGCAGAGTTTAGACTAAGTAGGTCAAAGAACATGATGCATATTTGCACACCAACCTACCGGTGATGTACACAACAAAAGCAAATAAGTGACCCTACATCATTAACACACCTAACACAATTCACAAGGATACTTTCTACAGTCTCTGACACTGCATTACTGTATTGTAGAGGTACAGAGGGTTACTGACAAAGTGGATGTTTGTCCTACTTATGTCCATCTGATAGAGCTACACATCACACTTTACATGTATAATACATGCGTCAAGCAAAGGGCCACTCTCAACAAACAATGTAAGTACAGAACACTATATTCATTGATAAACCACACCTACACATGTATGGACAAAGTTATACATGCACATTTGGTGCAATCTGTCAATTTCAGGAAGAATAATGCCTTGTAACCTGGTTTCACTGACAATAGTGCTCATCTACTGTTCTGTTACACAATGAAGCTACCACAGGCTTCAAATCCTGCTCAATGGTGCTGATGATATGCAAATGAGGACTAGTACTTGGGGATGGGAAAGGAAGATTAAAGCAGTTAACAGCTTATGAACTGTACTAATCATGCTCTCGTGCCAGTCTGTGAGGCCATGTTATTATGTTGTGCTACACAGCTCAGCCCCTGGCGATACAGTGCATGAAGGACAAACATCACACACACTTACACATATTCCGCTCTCTGTATATGGGGTATCTGTGTTTGATTAGGCCAGACTTGACCACAGTGTATAATCCCAACCCCCTGTAGCTCCACTGTAGGTGTTCCAAGCCAAGCATGACCAGCCAACGCCCCTCAAAAAGTTGTGTGTATAAGCTGGAGGTATCCTGTGCACTTTTGTTGGTTCCCAGGGTCTCCAGGTATATAACATGAGCACACAGCTGCATTCCCATGACATCTCTTGTTGCTACCACACAGCTGTGCACCCAGTACATCTCATTATGTTGCTGTTATAGAGTACTTGCAGCACAATTGCCTTTCTGGGTGCATATTCTGCCATGCTCTGTGATGTACTGATGGCCAGGCACCAATAATACTGATTCATGCAGAGGGTACATGCTGCTGCTCTGTTTTGCATATGTCCTATGTGATGTACTGCTGGCCAAGCACACTCAGACCTTTTCTGCATGCAAGGCTCACATGCTGCACCTCTGTTCATTTATGATATACAGCAGCCTACTAAGCCAACATGTCCATGTAGGAGACACACAAGCTACTATGCTACTCACACTCCCTTGCAGCAAACCCCCACTCCTTATCTTTACTCTGTCCTGGGTGTTGCACAGTCAGCACACCTGTGACATGAGTGACATACACTGAGATAGACTGTTACTCTATACATGTCCCTTAGTGATACACTCACCCAGTACTGACATCTATGCAGTTCTGCTAAAAAATCATATACCTGTTAGGGGTCTATATTAAAAGATCAAAGAGGTGTTTCAGTGAACACCTCTTGGTCGACACATAATGAGCAAATGCACTAAAGCGCGAATGCTCAAAACAGCGGTTTCTTTCCTTGGGAAAGAAACCGCTAGCACACACACACACACACACACACACACACACACACACACACACACACACACACACACACACACACACACTTTAAAACATAACAACATGAGGTCTTCCCCCCCCACACACACCCCTAACTAAATATACCAACTCTGAGATCACACTACAGTAAGGAAAGGGGTGAACACATGGGGATGGCCAAGTGATTTCTTTCCCAGGGAAAGAAATTGCTGTTTTGAGCGCTCGGGCTTTAGTGCATTCACTCATTACGTGTCGACCAATAGGTGCTCGCTGAAACACCTCTTTGGTCTTTTAATATAGATCCCCTGTTAGAGCCACAGGCTGCAGGACCTCTGCCTTCTGGTGTATTGCATGAAGGCTGTTTATGTATATCTCTCTCTCTACTGGCATATAGTAGCTAGATACATAAACTCCCCACTGTTGGGATACAGCAACTAGAACCACAAGTGATAAAAAATTATAACTTGTTCCCTATTCCCCACCAAGTGATTTTTAAAGATAATTTAAAGAGAATTACTGAAGTCATTTAATGAACAAAGAACATTTGGCCTAACACAGGAACAAGCATGAAAATCCATTTTAAATTTTATTTCTTTGACTGACTGATAAACATATAGATAGACAGATATTAAATAATCTCTCTGTTTTCCACCACTGTTTTTGGTATCTTATAAATGGCTTCCCATGTTCTATCCTGCTTCAGCTTCCAGTCTTATGGGGATGAAGCCATGCATGTCTCGTCACTTGGAGGAACCTTTCATCTCCAGGGAAGAATGCCTCATGACTACATATCTGTTGCATCCACACTAATTCAGTATAATCACATTTGATAGACAACACCCAGACAGAATACAGCATGGACATTACCCTACTGCAAAATGAAAATGTAGTGAAGGACCTTGCAACATGGGTTGGTAATACTCTTTCTTTCAATCATCATGTGACAAAAGTGGTCAGAAAATCCTTCTGCTTAGCATAGCTATTTCCTAAGGGAATATATTAATTGTTCCCTTATATTCAGCATTGATTAGGCCAGTTATTGAGCACAATGCTACTTGCTGGGATATATCTCAGAACATATATTAAATATCTAGAAAGATCTCGGAGGCTCCTAACCAAAAAGATCACAGACTCAGAGACTATGAGCAATCCATTGAAGCTGGAAGCTCTGTTCCTTTAGGCATTATCTTATAGACTCTTTGAGGGGAGATGTATGCCTTGCCTTTCATGATTAGAAACCCAGCTGTCCTGGATTGTTTATACCTCCTATATCTCCACATACTTAATAGTTGCATATAGGACTTAAATCTTCACCAGCAGATAAAATAAAACACAATTGAGATAGAGTGTCATTATGCAACACTTCCCCCATCTCTGGAACAGACTGCCTCTGCAGGTTAAGCAAATGCAATCCACTATCATCCTTCAAATGGAACCTAGATGACTGGATGGGTACTCACAAATTTACCCTGGGATTGACTGGGCTAACCCTCCTAGAGAAACAGGGTATGGCCTGAGTGTGGTTATTGGCAAAGGATAAATGGTCAGGAGGCATGATTGCCTTGCAGTTCCTATGAATCCCCAACATGACAGATATGGGTCAGGTGGACAACACCGCAATGGTGGCTGTAATGCATTTTTCTGTCTTTCTGCATTCTGATCCCAAACGCAGGCCTGCAGTAATGTGCTTTACTTGTTCATGAACATTCCTATGCATGTCATATAAGGTGTCTGCTAGCCCCCACATTTTTAAGCCTCCTCCTGTTTTTGCATCGCTTTCCTGTCTCCAGGAGAAAGTGATAATTCTGTCAGATTGGTCTCTCTGTCTACCCCTGAGTTACATAGGCTGGTCACTCAAGCTTGCCTTCCTAACCAGTCTTCAGTCTCCCAGGCTAATAGCTGATGGTAGGTCACTAGAAGAAGATGGAGACATTCTGCACCTGTAACAATGAGACAGCCTCCACATTTTAATTATTTCATTTAAATGCAGATTTTTTTTAACTCAGGAAAATTCACATAGACATGCAAATACCACGGTTTCTTAACTTAAAAAAATAAAATGCATTTCCATGCTTAATTCTGTATTGCACCAGTTTCATGACAGAAGACTTCCATAAAACTACAATTTGAACTGAACTTTACAAACAGCATAACAATATGGGCTTGACTGATACTCAGAACTGATGTTAGGCTGAAAGGGTAAGGTGGCTGTAATAGTCCCAGAGTCCCAGAAACAAAATGTAAAGTGACTGCTTGCAGCAGAACATGAAACAGATTCAGACGCACATTGAACCTGTGTGCACAGTTCACTCAATCAAAACATAAGCATGCTTTGATCCAAATCTATACAGCTTCAGAGAACAATACTAAAATAATATGAATTATTGGCACTGAAATACAGTATGCTGTGTGTCTAGCACAATGCATTGACAGTCCTTAAACATCTGATCCCACAAATTGTGAGAGAAAGCTCAGTGGATAGGATTTGGTGAGTCACATGAGAAATACAACTCTAAAAGTCTTTCAGTTTTTCCCGGTTAGGGGTCTCCACAGTGGATCACTGGTCTGCTAATGATTGGTAGTACATTTTTATGGTGTCGAGTTGCCAGCCTGGCACCCAACCTTCAAAGAAGGAACATCCACACATGCACGCATCTAAATGCATGTCTTTAATATTCACCCAACTGTAGGGAGACATGCAGACTCTGCACAGAAGGCACTCCAGCCGAGAATCGAACCGAACAACCTCTTGCTGTGAGGCAAATATATAGCCTGGATTATGCTAGGTTTCTTCAGTATGCCAAAAATATCAATGAAAATGAATGCAGACAAATATTTCACCTTATTACGAAGAACAGTGTTTTGACTTGCTAACTGTACAATTTTCTTAGGAACGCCGCAGGACTGAGACGCATGAGTGACCGTGTAATAAATTCAAATATTTGCAAGTAGTTAATCCATTTTTTTGTTTACTTATAAATTCTAAGTGTATTAGTTCTGGTTTAAGCACTTGGGCTTCAGGCCAGTTATTTTACATTAAGAAGGATTGCGGTCTGCACTCTTGTGGGAGGAGAGGCTGGACTCTGCCCTTCTGAGCAGGGAATTTCTGGTTAGAGGCTTCTAGTGCCTGCATATTCTAACGGTTTCTTACTGAAATTGGTACACCTTGTTTGCTGTAGCATAGACTAGATCCAGGCCTGCTGAATCTAGCTTTATTTGTATGCTTGTTGTTTGTTTATTTCCCTGAAATGCTAATTCCACCTAAAACGCGGCCTTTAGCACTTCTGTGGATCCCTAGTGATATCTGCATTGCTTACTGTACTTATTTCCTTGTTTCACTTGAAAGAAAGTTACTGTTTGTCGTTTTTGCATTTAAGTTACCTGTAACACATTGCATTTAAGTTACCTGGCACTTGCTCACTAAAGCAATTATATAAGTCAGCTCTAAATTAAAAGCACTACACCCTCACAAACTCCCCTTGAGTACCTTGTTCCCCATTGGCCCTTTTTTCAATTATAAAGGAATTCCCAATACTATTCTAGCATGTCCAAAGGTCAGTTGTCAATCTCCTCTTCGGTCCAGCTGGTGAATCTGGGAATCTTGAGGCAATGTTACAACTGCCTCATGTACACAGACAACCCTCTCCTCCTCCCAACAAATTCCAACACATGTGAGAGATGCAACCATATAGCCAAACTGGAGGCTAAGCTCCCTCAACTCAGTACTGGCGTAACCAGTCAGGAGGAGAAGGAAACCACACTCACTACAATTCCAGTCTCACATAGACCTACCAAGACAACAAACCAAACACATAAACACACAAAAACATACTTGGAGGCTCTAAATAAAAATCTGCCTAAGCAGCAGAGACCTCCAAAGCAGACACCCAAGCAACTGCTACCCCAAAACAAAACACGTGCAACACATAGCTCACAAAGCCAGTGTGCCGAACAGTCACAGCCCTTAAGGCTAAACAACACACCTGATACACTTGTAATAGGTGACTCTATCGTCAGGCACACTGACGTCCCGCTCACCAGGCTGAACAAGGAGAAGGTCACGGTGAGCTGCCTGTCGGGTGCTAGGATCCGCTACATAACACAAGCACTCAGGTCATTCCAAGGCAAGTACAAATATGACTCAGTCATTGTCCATGCTGGTGTGAATGACCTGAGACGTACCTCCCTGGACTACATGAAAAGAGACATAGAGGAGCTCTCTGAGCATGTAGCCCAGGCCGGTATGACCCTGACATTGAGTAGCATCTTACCCTCACCAAGAATGATGCCACAATATGAAGACAAGATGATCACTTTCAACAATTGGCTTAAGTGTTGGTGTCATTCAAAGGGGATCCAATGCCTGTCAGCCTGGGATGACATGCTCGACAAGCCACGATGCTTCGCTAGGGATGGCTTGCACCTGTCACCCCTGGGCTTTCGGATATTGGCAAAGGCTCTTGCTAACCCCATAGTGCCTTTTTTAGGCAAGGCTCAAAAGACAAAACCACCTCCATAGGTATCACAAGGGATAAGAAACTAAGAGTAATGCTACTCAATGCCAGAAGTCTAAACCTCAAGATGCACGCACTCAAAACTCTCCTTAGCATGGAGAACATTGATATCTGTGCAGTAACAGAAACCTGGTTCAAGGCTCCCGAGAGCACCCCAGCACTACCAGGTTATACCTCATACCATGCTTTTCGTCCCCAAAACTTGGACCGAACCACAAAAGGAGGGGGAGTATCAATATTCGTCAAAGATACCCACACCTCCAGGTTGGTGGCACAGCACGAAGCATCAGAGACTATCCATGTGCAACTAACTGTGGGTAAAGCTGCCTTCCAGTTTATAGCCTGCTACAGACCACTCTCCCAAACACAGGAACCCCACTTGGCCTTCCTGAGAATACTGGAAAATATGAAGGTCTCTCCAAACACCATTATATTGGGTGACTTCAACTACCCAAACATAGACTGGGAGCATTACTCTAGCTCCAACACCCTAGCCCAAAGGTTCCTAGAATTTATAAACTCAAATGCTATGGAACAACTTGTTACCACTCCCACAAGAGGGGAAAACATACTGGACCTGATCATCAACAACATGGGGACACTATGCTCCAGACCAGAAGTGTATCCCTCACTGGTAAGATCAGACCATAAACTAATCTCACTGGATATTCACATCCCGACCCCACCCCCTGCCCAGAAAACCACAGTGAAAAACTTCTCTAAAGCAAATTTCACATGCCTCAAAACCGAGGTGAAATCCTTCAAAGCCCCCGGGCCTGTGGAAAATACGGCCCAGACCGCAGAATCCTTTATAAACGCATTCTATGAACAGCTTCAGGAATGCATGGATCATGCAATCCCAAATAAAACCAAGACCCAATCCTCCAAAGGCAGACGTCCTGTCTGGTGGACCCCAGCCATAAACAAACTATACAATAAAAGGAGGAAGCTACTACATGATAGAGCAAAATCCCCAAAAGGGAAGGCATCTCTGATCAGTATTAGCAAAAAACTATGGGCACTCATAAAATCATCTAAGACCAGCTTCCAGAGAAAAATTGCACAGGACAATAAGGATAATCACAAGGCTTTCTTTAGTTATGTTAGGGACCTGGGTGGGAATTCCCAGATATGCTCAGAATTAGTCCAAAATGACAAAAACTACACCGAGCCCACAGACATTGCCAACATCCTAGCTGACAGGTTCAGTGCAAACTTCTCCCCCCTCTCCCCACCAAAAGGGCAAATATCTATCCCAACAGAGTGCTGCCCCCCTGACATCTCAGATGCTCAGGTAAGAGCCGCCCTCTCCAAAGCAAAAAACACAGCATCAATGGGACCAGATGGTGTCCCAGGCTGCGTCCTACATGAACTCCAAGAAGAGCTAAACCCAAACATAAAACTACTGTTCAATCTTAGCCTTACTACAGGATATGTACCCAAAGAGTGGCGTACAGCAACAGTGGTCCCTCTCCACAAAGGTGGTGCCTCAACGGATCCTGGAAACTATTGCCCCATAAGCCTGACTAGCTTGGTCTGCAAAGCTATGGAAAGGATCATCATGGACCTCATAAATAAAGATATTGGGGACCTACAGACACTGGATCCTACCCAGTTTGGCTTTGTTAAGGGCAGATCCTGCCTCTTAAACCTGGTCGATTTCTTTGAAACAGTCACCAAGGCCATTGACGAGGGGAAGGTGGTCCACACAGCCTACCTGGACCTCGCAAAAGCCTTCGATACAATACCCCACTTGGGCATTATAGATAAGCTCACCAACTTAAATATAAACCCCTATGTCACTAGATGGGTTGCAAACTGGCTCAAGGACAGAACCCACATGGTTAGAATTGCTGGAGCCATGTGAGACTCCAAACCAGTTACAAGTGGCGTCCCACAAGGCTCAGTCCTGGGACCTCTCTTGTTCGGTATATATTTCTCGGCAGTACAGGGCAATGCGGAAGGACTGTGGCTGACCAAGTTCGCAGATGACTGCAAACTGGGCGCCATAATTAACTCTCCAGCCAACACAAGCATCCTCCAAAAGGGCCTCATAGAAACAGACAACTGGTGCCAGAGCCATGGCCTCAAGCTAAACGCCAAAAAGTGTATAGTCATCCCCTTTGGCAAAAACAAAGTGCCCATAAATTACCACATAGGTGGTAATCCATTAAGTACAGAAGAAGTCATTAGGGACCTGGGGACCCAAGTTGATAGCAATCTCTCATTTGACAACCACGTGGTCAAAGTGGTTAGAAAAACATTTTATATAGCCCACCTAATCATGAAGGGATTCACATCTAGATCAGGGGAGGTCATTGTACCTCTTTACTCATCCCTCATCAGGCCCATAATTGAGTACAATGCCCCTTTGGGATGTACCTTACCAGACACCTGCAGCAACTGGAAAGACCCCAAAAGTACCTCACCAAGAGGATCAAAGGGCTCAAACAGATGCCATATGCTGCCCGGTTAAAGAAACTCCAGCTCTACTCAGTGGCATACCGCCTGCTCAGAGGCGATCTTTGCCTGACGTATAAAGCCATGTCCAACCCGGAATTAATGGACATGCTGCACCTCAGAAAATCCAAATCCCATCAAGCTACGCGCTCGAGAGACTTGAACCTCAGCACTGAAATAAATAGGACATGCTGGAGGGACAGATTCATAACCCAGAGGCTCCCTTCACTCTGGAATAAAATCCCAGTCCAGGTTAGGCAGAGTCCCACATTGACTCTCTTCAAGAGGAATCTTGATGAGTGGATGGGAGATCATAGGTTTACCCTGGCTATCACTCCTGTGTCACTGTTAGACAGAGGCACAGTATACTAACCTCAAAAAAAGGCATAGCAAAATTAATTTAAAATGGGTGGTGAAAGCCAAACACACTCTGGCTAGGCTTATAAATGCCCTAGGGCAGATAGCCTAGTATGAACCTATGAATCTATGAATTACTGGTTAACTGATGTTAAGATGAATATATCAATGGTGCATTGTTTCACTAGATATTAATCACACTATATTTTATGGGGCACATAATGTGTTCTAAGGAAAGGCACTCCCCATGAATACATTTTGATGGCCATACAGTAAAGCTTTTGTGGTTTGTTTAATTTATTTGAGGAAAGTTCACAAGGTTGGCATCACAGTCCTGTTTCAGTCTTATAGTCATGTGACAATTAATTTGTCACATGAATTCCATACAACAGAAAGATTTGCAACATTGCATCTCAAATTTAGTTTTAGGGTAAAGAAAGGTAACAAAATGTAAGCCATGTACTAACCTGCAAACACTTTCCTGATCTGAAATCGTGTAGTACTTGCTTTTCCAGAAAACTGTTCTGTGAAGAAAGAAAAGAAATGCTGTAGTTCATGAAGTTTATAAACATAGAATCTCTCAAAGCAGAAAGAAGCAAGTGTTTTAACCAAACCAATTTTGCACAAGTTTGGCTCTAAGGAAAACAAGTATTTGCCAGTGCCAAAGCCAATTACTGACTTGCATTTGATACATACTCCACTAACAACAGGCTTAACATTTACAGTAAAAAAAAAAAATATGTGAAGGGTAAGAAATGGAAATAATACTTTTGATGCACTAAGAATTATTGTTAAGTTACACAATGCCTACTAGGTAACCTTAATTGCATCTTCTGAGGAGGCACTTTTATTGTTAGTGCTTTCTCTCATTGCTGTATAATGAATAATACTTAAGAAGTAGATTGCATTATATTGTTTTGAATCCATCAGTTTTGGAATGGGCATACTATCGTTTGGCTTTGTATGTATTTAACACACACACAGGAAAAATCTCACACATCTCAATGAGAAAAATGAGCTTTGTGGTTGTGCAGAAATATCTGGCTGTAGAAAAGAATTACTTCAGTCACTGCAACATTCTTAACATTTTATTTGCACCCCCAAGGCTGCATCATTGCTCTTGCATTAATAAATTCAAAATAAATAAGTGGTGACTCCATGAAATAAATTTCAGCAAGTGTCAGTACCTTGTGCCTGAATCAAGGGAAAACCACTTTTTGTGAACTTCAAAGCATTTTTTGCATGGGGACAAGCTCCACCTGCCACGGGAGGAACCCCAGAGCCCTCTCCCACCCAAACATTTATAAACAGCATTTCCACAATCACACAATGGTGAGGAAAAGTAACAAACCTCAATAGTACTGAAAGCAGTGTTTAGAAAAGCACTCTTTGAAACAGGCCATCTTTGCTGTTTATACTCCCGTCCGACTTTAAGGTTATATCCTTGTATTTATTTTTATTTTTCAGTCATCGCTGCTGTCATTGCCTACCTTTTATCTTTGCATCAAACTGTACAGGAACTTTACATTGTTTATCCTATAACTCAGACAGAATCACAGAAAATCTTACTCTCTCTTTAGCAGTAGGTTTCTCACCATTGAACTGTTGGTGATAGGAGTACAGTTGTTTCCTCTGACCAGACAACTAGAGTTGGAATTGGTTCGAACCACTGCAATGTTCTTCCAGTGTGGCTGAAGGTCTGAATTGTTTCCTGTAAAACATAAAACAGAAAGAGTCATATAATTGAAGAGCTGGAGTAAGTCTGGGATGATATTCTATACTTTCCAGGTAGCACACCCTGTTAGGTATGCCAATTATATGCATTTTGACTAACATATAACAAATATCTATAACTTTTTTTTACAAGGAGCATCTTTATTAAATTATCATGTGTGACACAGACAATCTTATATTTACATAAATGAAAATAAATCATAGTGGCACAATCTCAGTTGCAAACATTACACCTTACAAACCATGCCAACACAACTGCAGTTGCAAACATTATATATCACTTTTAATATATCCAGCCATTGTCAGTCAACCATTGCATAGCTCATTCAGAATCCTGCCTTCTTTTAAACATCTTTCCTGTATAATTTACTCCTACCCTTTTCTAAAGATCCCAGTTCCAGTTGTTTTATCTCTGTTACTATCTTTGTTACTTCTAGTAAAGTTGGTTTAGACTTTGATTTCCATTTTCTAGTTATTGCTTTGTGGCAGCCATCATAATTAGACTCAGCAAGGCCTTACTATGTCTAAGCAATTCCAAGTCTGTATCACAGCTCAAAAAAACAATTTCCCTATTCACTCCAATTTGCTCGCCAAGCATCTCTGACAGAGCAGTCTGCAGGGAATCTTTAAAGTCAGCCAACTCATTACACTCTCAGAAAATTTGTTCCCAGTTACCTCTTTCTTCCCCATCACATCTCCAACATTTGCAGTCTACCCGAGGAAAGATTCTTTGGAGCCTGCTTGGGGTATAAAAATATCTATGTAAACACTTCCAGGCAAAGATCGTAAATCTTCTAGATTTTGTTGCATATTTGGGAGACATACATATATCCCCCATTGTTTCTTTATGAATTGCTTATCCAATCTCTCTCCTCGATTCTTCTTAACCTCTTCTGAATGATTCTTATAGTTATCATGCAATAATTTACATGCTCTACTAATTATTCCTTTCTTAATGGCCACTTCTGTTCTAGATTCTACTAAGAATCTACCAGTGCTAGTCTTTCATTTAGGACCCCCTATTTCATTCTCTTTGCCTGTACTCTGTTATCAGTCCTTGATATGGAAGGCAATCTCTCAACTGCAGTCCAAATAAGTTCATACCATCATCCCAGTTTATTACCTTTCCCTGTCTAGTTATTTGTTCCCAATACCTTGGTTCCTTTGTCATTTTTCTCCAATATACCCCTGCCCTCCTTGCCTATTGTCTGTATCCCTAATTGCAGTCACCCCTAGCAGCAGAATCTCTTTTCTGCATTCCTGTATTGGCTTAGTTTTTAGAATACTTTCTGCTGCTTTATGAATATAATATTCTGTATGACTGTTGTTCTCCTTTAAGGTTTGCATCCAAAATCTCAGTCTCTTCCTGTTACTTGAACTTCACCCCTGTTTCTTCATCATTTCTTTCCATTTTGAGATATAGTTTTCTGCTTGTGCTATGTATAGGAGCCTTAACTGTGTTGCTCTGAAATACCCCTTCAGATCGGATAATCCCAATCTGCCCTGTTCTATTGGAAGAATAAGATTACATTGACTCTGCTGTCTTCCCCTCCCAAATAAAATCCTTCAACTCTTTATTAAAAAAAATACTATCCACAACTCCTCTGGTTGATAAAAATATGTATGACCATATATATGACTAAAGGGACTAAAAACATTTTAACTGCTTGTATTTTACTATCAATATTCATATAGCAGAGCTTCTATTTTCTCAATTTTTTATTATCTTTTGTTTGGTCTCTTCCCACATATCCTTAGCTGCCACATCAGTATAATTTTTAGCTGCCACATCAGTATAATTTTTAATCCATACTCCTAAATGCTTAATTTTATCATGTGCCCATAAGTATGGACATTGCTGAACCAATTCATATGTGGGTACATCATTTACCGTTACTGCTTTTGTTTTGGCTTCATTCATTTTGTACCCCAAAAAGGTTTGAAATTGTCTCAGTATGTTCCATAGCACTGTAATGTCCCTTTCTGGTTTTGTCAGGAGGTATAAAATAATGTCATCTGCAAACAGAACCAGCTTCTCTTGACTACCATACCAACTATATCCTTCAATTTCTGAGTCCCTTATTTTCTTTGCCAATGGCGCTAAATATAATGCAAACAACATAGGGGAGAGAGGACACCCCTGCCTAGTTCTGCTCAGAATATCTATAATTTTTGTACCGAGACTGACTGAAGGTCAGCACTTGCAGAAAACAATGGGGACGTGATGGTCTTGACACCTTAACTAATGCATCAGTAGGATACAGATAACCTACCACCTTTTAAGTTTACTCCTTTTTCTTTAAGAAATACAGGTTTCTTAAACAGCTGTTTTAAAATACCATTGAAGAGCACATTTTTCACAAGGATCTTATATCACAGAAAATAACTACATGGACAATGTTAGTAAACCTAAGAATAGTTTTACCTTTCTGTGATGGGCCACCAGGGTATATAGTACCATGGTCCACATCAGTTGCACCAGTCTTCAATGACACTAAACTATGGGCTTTACATCCTACATAGAGACACCAAAATGTGAAGGATAGGGTCTACGTTCCTTGGATATGAAAGATTATCCAATAAATACAGAAAAAAACTCACAAATAAAATAACTATAAATAAGGTGAGTGAAGTCTGGTTTTGTGACTAGCACAACCAGGCTTCCTAAAATAGGTTCTGTTCTGAACAGCTACAGGGTAGAGTTGGAAGTCTGGCTTCATATGCAATCTTCTATATCACTCTGAAATCAAAATCTTGCAGAGATAGTGTATCCAAGTGTACAACTACTGTATTCACCACATCCACGCACCCATTTCCAGAAGAGTCTAATATCTCCTTCCAGTGTTACAACCCACTCTTGTGTTTATGGTAGTACTGCCACCATCTAGAACTAAATTAGAATATGCAAAATTATCAGTCACTATTCCACACTTAAAATAAGCCAACTGAAACATAAATCAGATGGTAATTTTCAGCAAAGTGGTATGACTCAGTCAGAGAAGGATATCAGGCAGCTAGTGACCACACACTACTTATATAGACAAGCAAATAAATACATTATCAGCCGCAAGCTTTTGACATTCAATACATACAGTACTAAAACACAGTTAAGTAATACAGTCTGAGTTAAATATGCAGAGATATAAGCATCTGACCAATGAAGAAAATTAACCAGTTTTAAACAGGTGACCTGTATAAGAAAAAGTCAGTCTAAACAGCTAAACACTTCCTAGCTAAAAATCTGGCTAAGAGAGTTACTATAACCTGTCTTCCACTATATTAATTTGCAGAAGATAATAGGCAGATATAAGAACAAACTCAGTGGTACAAAGTGAAAAAGCAATCCATAAGCAGTAATGTTTAAGCAAGCAGTCAGAGAAAATTGCTGTCAGATCAATGTTCTCAAGAGAGCTTTATCTCATCCTGTAAAGAATGTCTTGTAACAAGTCCATCATGCCATATAAAGATGATATATTTTTTAAATCAATTCCCTCTTCATTGACTTGGAGTCCATGACATTCTTCCTGCTAATCAAATCTAGATATTAGACCAGCAATGAATGATGCAATGCCTTAGTTAACTGAACAGAACTGGTTCAGTTACATTCCTTAATGCCTGCAGTGATGGAACATAAGCTTTGCTAAGTGTGTGTGTGTGTGTGTGTGTGTGTGTGTGTGTGTGTGTGTGTGTGTGTGTGTGTGTGTGTGTGCCCACATGCATGCATGCATGCTTCTGGCTATCCCTTCAGATATTGAAAAGTAAATGATTACCTTCCTTGTGCAGTCTTTTATAATGCATTATTTTACAATATTTTCTGTTTATACATATCTCTGTTGTACACATTCTGTTTTTATATACCTGCTGAACATGGTGTGCTTTACAAATGTGGTTTGTTTCTTAAAAAAAAATACAAGTACACAGCTTTCTTAAAGTCTTGTTAATAAATGTTCCTCATGTTTGTTACATTTAGGTAAATATATTAGAGCGACCATTTTTGAAAGAACTTTTCAAATAGTTTGATGCCAAGTGTCTGATATTAGACCCATTGTAACTCTTAAATGACTAACCCTGCAAGTATTAGTTTAAAGGTCATGCAAATTATAGATGCATACTAAGTACTGACAATACAGGTTCATAGATTAGTACTAAGCTAACTGCCCTTGTGAGCTGTTTTAAGCCTAGCCAATTATCCCTTGTGAGACTCAAACCTTGCACCTTGTGTTTGTAAGGCAAACACCTTAACCCTTAGACCACCATCCCAACCCTATGTAATATAAATAGCTGTTCATGTCTTAATTTAAATGTAATGGGTGCCTTTAAGAATACAGGTATTTTAACTGTTGGCATCCATAACTGAATAATAATGACAACACGTTTTACATTGGATATTCCTTGCTATGATTTCTGAACTATTTTTGAAAACTAGAAATAAAGACAGACAGACATGAACAAAAAGAGAGAAATACTGTCTTTGCTTTGTTCCATTGTGTCTGATTATGAACCTATCTATATTATGCACACCAGGCTCAGAATTTGTCCATTCTTTTCATTGTATGTAGGCAATTCTTGGCAATGAATACGGGAAAAATATTCTGAGAACATTTTGTAGGTTTGGCAGTGACTGATAAAATTTGATGCAGAAATGTGTTCACCTGTTGTACTTTTAGAATAACTGCAGTCTTACGTCATCTAGCATACTTGTTCTTATAAAGTTAAGCATGGCAATTAGGTTGGATGAGTTGCACAGTAAAATGACTCTTGTCTTTTTCACTGTTATGCAGTATCATGTTTATTGTACTATCATCGGTATCCCACACAAGTCTCTGGGATGCTAGAGACTTTTAGTGTCATAGGTACAGGGCACCTCTACCAAAATGCCATTTTCACTCATTACAAAGTGCTTTTGCTCCCTTTTAATTCAACCCCAAGAATACTATGCTCATTTTCCTGTCTGTACTTCATTCTGTAGTACTTCTGCACACAATTTTGGGTGAATATCAAATCTCACATTTTATTTGTCATAGCTCCTGCTGCTTCACAAGGACACTTTGGCAGACAGCAAGTATGGGGTGGGGGTGGGGTGGGGTAACTGCTTTTAAAACATATTTGGCCTTAATGTAAATGCAGTCTTTCTGCACTCCATTTTAGCTCCTGCTGTCTCATAAGGAAATGTTGCCAGTCAGTGAGTAGGTAGCGACTTCTAAGACTACCTTTTGTGAAATTAACTTGGACCACTGATTGACTTATTTTAAAATGTATATGGGGGAGTAGTTAGTGTAAGAATAAGAGAGTGAGGAAAAGGGGAGAATAAGCACAGCAAAAGAGTTAATTAGGGCTTTGGCATGTGCAGAGCCGTGATTTTAGTAGGGTTTCAGTTAATGCTCAGTGGGAGTTATTCCATGCTAGGGCAACTGAGTAGCTATATATGTTTTGTCCTGTTGTTCTTTTTGGCTTATGGATTGCTAGGAGAAATTGATCAGAGCATCGACAAGAGTAGGTGGGGGTGTACAGGAATATGAGAGAGGAGATGGCAGGGCAGGAGGTTGGTTGGTTGAGTGAGGCATGAATAATGGACAGTTGGGGGAGTAAGAGGTGATGGGGGAATTCAAGCCACTTTAAAGTTAGTAAGGAATGGCGGTGATGAGAGTTGTAAGGTTGATTTATAGGGAATCTGGCAATTTTGTTGTGAGTTTGAGTTTGGTCTTGAGAGAGGATTGTGAGTTGTTCAGGATAGGTGAGGCATACAGAAGGCTAGGAAGAAGATACACTTAGGCAAGAGAAAGTCTAGAGTCATTTGTGAGTTTTTTTTTTTTTTATTTTTATAAAGCAGTCCTAGTTTTTGATGTGTCTTTTTAATACAGTTTAATATGTGATCAAATTGAAGTTGGTCATCAATGATTGCACCCAATAGTTTAGTGTGTGTGTGTGTGTGTGTGTGTGTGTGTGTGTGTGTGTGTGTGTGTGTGTGTGTGTGCGCATGTGCGTGAGCGTGTGCGTGTGCGTGTGTGTGTGTGTGTGTGTGTGTGTCTATAAAGACAGAGGGAAAGAGTGGGGCTTCTTAGGTAAAGTCAGAACATCAATACTGGTTTAGAACTAATGGGTGGGTTTCAAGCATATATTTAAAAGTCAAATTTCCACAATTATAATATTTGTGCATATGATCTGATAGCAGAAACAGTCAATTAATGTATCTGAATCAAAAGAACACTTTTGGGTACAAGTAATATTACATACAACACCAACAGTGCTGTCAGTCTAACAATACTTGTCTGTAAGTAGAAAGGGTCTAGCCCTACATTAAGGGGACAAGCCATTTTATTCTTAAGTGAAATGTGAGATGTGTATGTATGCACATGCAGACAGACACAACATTGTTTACAAATTATCCACAAAGATCAAACGTTGCCTGCAGTTCTCTCAAATCTTTCAAGTGAGGACCATTTTAAAAATAGTAAATCTATAATCTTTTGGCAAGTATGTTTACCTACTTTTTTGGTTTCTCTGCACATTTTCTTTGTGTTTCCTTTTATATGGATGACATATAGATACCTGCGTGGACATTGTCTTAGGATACCAAACCCAAAGCATGGCAGAAATGGAAACAGACCTCACAAGTGACTGACAAACCTCCTTTATAGTCTTGTACAACCTAGCCAAGAAGTCTATCAGAAGGCACAAAAGAAATCTGCAAATAAACAAATTAACCTCTTACATCCCCCCAAAAAACTTTTGGAAAGAGGTTAACCTCCTTACAGGACGAAAATCTCCTCATGATACATGACCTACAACCACCATTTAATGTGGTACAGGAAAATTTTTTTAGAAGATTTCTTTAAATAATTTAGCAGTCTCTCATCAATAAACTCTACACTACCCACAGATCATGAATTGCCCATTCCACTACCATTCATCCCTCTGTTCCACTTCAGATATAATAGTGCCAAATAAATCTCTATTTTATTTACACTGATACCCCTCCTGGATCTGACATCATAACCCCCTGGTTTATATATCACTGTAGTGAGCATCTATGTCTTCTTTTCTTACTCACATACATAAGCTGTCTCGCACAAAACATTGTGCCACAGATTTGGAAAAAAATGATTTAATTAAACCCCTCCCAAAGCAGCAAACCAGTGCAAAAGATGCCTCTCACTTTCATCCAATATCCATCCTCCTAATTCTAGGCAAACGTCTAGAAAAGATAATCTATACCCAACTCTCCCTCTATATCTACCAGTACCATTGGCTCTTCTCCAAACAATATGGACTCTGGCCTGGATGAAGTACTATGACAACGCCTTGGTCCCTAACTGATGACATCCTGTTAAACTCTGACAGTGGCCTCCTTACAGGTGCCCTATTTATAGCCCTGACAAAGACATTCAACCTCCTTGACCACTATCCTCTCCCTAACAAACTAATTAAAATTGGTATCAGTCCAGATGCCACTCTCTGGTTTAAGAACTTCCTAACTGACAGACACTTCAGTGTTAAAATAGGATCTTCCCAATCAGAATCTGTATCTATTACCAAAGTTGTACCACAAGGACTCATTCTTGCCTCCTTCTTTTCTCCATAGTCATTAACAAGCTTCCTTGTAATCTCCCACTTGTTCTTTATGTTGATGACATAACCACTTACTGACCATACTACTCTTGCACCGACATTCAGTGCCAACTCCAGTCAGACTTACATGAGCTCCACCAATGGCTCATAAACCATAAGCTACATCTCACCCCCACCAACAGACCAAAATTATGCTTTTTGGGGCTCCACATAAAATTCATCGAGAACCTGACTCTATTTTTGAACTACAAAATCATTCCATAGAAACAACCTCCACCTTCAAATACATAGGACTATGGCTTGATAAGCCAGTAAACTTTCTACATACACAAAGTAAGAGCCAAAATAAACTCTCTCCTCTTCAAGGTCAAAAAGATCTCCCCTTTTCTATCCCAACCAGCCAGAACAGCCATTGGCAAAGGGATTCTCCTTTCTCAACTTGAATATGGGCTCCCAATTTTTGCTTCTGCCTCCAAGGAAAACATTGCCACAGTCCAGACTGTCTTTAACAGCATCTGCCAATTCATTACAAACTCATCTTTCTGTGAGTATCA
Source organism: Protopterus annectens (assembly GCF_019279795.1). NCBI lineage: Eukaryota > Metazoa > Chordata > Ceratodontiformes > Protopteridae > Protopterus > Protopterus annectens. Next base: position 841,873,012 of record NC_056739.1, read on the forward strand.
CTATATCACCCTAGAAAAAGTCAAACGGGTAACCATGAAACAAAGATTTAACCTACGTTTAGGATCCCAACTCCACAAACTACTCCAGCTCCCCACATTTACTCCTCTTGTAGCTAGACATCAAGAAAAAAAATCTCCCCATACAACCTGAGACACTACTCACAAGCACACCAACTCTCATTACCCCTAGAACCAAACTCCATAGCACTGCACATGGTTTCAATTCTTGGGCACCTGCTCTTTGGCAAGCTCTCTCCATTGACATTAAGGAAATCAACACTTATTCCAAATTAAGAATACAACTCAAAAAAGCACTTTTTCATTCAAACCAAATACTCCTGCTTCAGCACAGGATCACCTAACCTGTCTCCTTTCCGAGTCTGTTCTCTGTCAAGATTCACTGAAGACTGACCCACTTTACTTCAGAAACTAATGACTATATTGCATGTTGCAGTCTGCTTGATTGTACATTGCACTCTGCTTGCTCACTAGAATGTATGCACACAGTTCTGAAACACTGTATTATTTTGTTTCTGAAAATGTTTTGTTTTTCACCCAAGCTGAGCCTGAAATTGAACAGCACTGGTCAGTGCACTGCCCGGGTAAACAAGTATAAATAGTAATAAATTTCAGTATTGTCAGTAATAAATTCTACTAACCTTTCTGTGGTGCTTTGCTTACTGATTGCTTAACTATTTGTTTTTTTCCCTTCCTAGATTAGAAATGTTCCTACAATATTCATAGTTAAAATATTAACAATAAACCTGATGACGTCTTGCTGTCCAGTTTATTCACAATCTTATGATAAACTCATTGTCTATAGTCAACAAAACAAGAAAAGCAAGGCTTGCATCCAAGGAACATGACACATATGATAACGCTCCTGTTAACTACAGTCAATTCCTTCCTTCACATAAAAACAACTCTGAGATGCAGGAATCAAGTATTTACACACGCGCACGCAGATGTGACCATACATTACAGCCCCTTGTATGACTGTGTACCCTCAGGTGTTTGTTTATGATCAAATGAATGTACAGCCCTAAAGAAGGTACTCATTGATCTCATAGTGCCAACATGGCGTAGACAGAAACAACACCCAGTATTCATTATTCATGCTTGGACAAATCTTTACAGAGCTCACTCTTGGAAATTCTTCTAACAAAGACAGCTGGATGTTAAATATGCCTCATCTGTTGTCAATCCATTTTTTAGGATGGCTACCATGGTCAGTGAAATGAGCCACTGTCCAGGGATGCCCTTTACAGCCATGGGGAGACTGGAAGCCCCTCGATAGGCTTTAGTCTGAAATACTTTATGAAGTAGGCCTTGCATTTGCAACGCAAATCATTTATGCCTAATTTTACCTTCTGTCTCAGTGTATTATATATATATATATATATATATATATATATATATATATATATATATATATATCTAAATATATATACATATATATATATATATATAGGTCCCCTACACATGGTCAAAATTTTACAAAGCCAAATACCATACAGCCGAGACCATATGATCGACTTTTGAAATATCGATAATGTGGAATGGGCATCTCCATACAGTGCGGAATGGGAAGATTTCCATCTTCCACACTGTAGTGCGATCTCGGAGTTAGTATATTTAAATTTTGGGGTGTGTGGGGCATAGCCCCCCACAGGGGGTGCTGGGGGCTTGCCCCCCTGCTAAGCAATGTGAAGGTTAATGTTTGTTTTTTTTTTTGTTTTTTTAACATGATCGGAATTTCAAAAGTCGAGTATATGGTCTCAGCCATATGGGATTCGGCTTTGTGAAATTTTAATCATGTATAGTAGACCTATATATATATATATATATATATATATGTATAAATATTTTTTTGTGGCAACAACTATCTTATTTAGGGTTCTTGTCTCACAGAATGGTACTTGAAACCAGACTGTGATTAGTAATCCAGCAACTTCATAAATATTCTGGTATCTGAAATGATACTCTTGCATTATGAATGAACTACAACACGTTTAGACATTTCTTACACTCATATAGACAGATTTTTCACACAGATGAGTCAACACAGAGAGTTTTTACTGTCACTTTCATCCTATTTCCTGGCTGACAATTGTGTTTTGTTGTGTAACACATTTATAAAACTGACTATTTTACCTAATTTAGCTTTTCAGTTCATTTAAATGCCACTGTTTAGGCTCTGTAGTAGACATTACGGCAATCCTTCACAGGCAGTGGTGCTGGGGGAACATGTCCTTCAAGTGGAAAAAGTTTAAGTAGCTTGCATTTTGTTTAAGTTTGAGAGGATCTGCAAATGGACTAGCAGATAGATGCCAAGGCAACAACACTGCAGATGCTGTTGTGAAATGTAGTAGTGAAATGAGAACTGAGGAGCTGGACAAATCTTTCAATCTGCCAGTCAGTCTACGCCCTCATCTTCATTTGTGATAGTGAATTTTGTGTAGTGAGTGAAAGTATGAGATTATGGGGAAAAGTGGCAGAACTTAGGTTCTTTCCCAGGGTCACTGGGATCATTATCTGTAATAAAGTGATGACTTTAAGAGCTCTGGAGAATCTCAGAGCACGGTACTGCTCCTCTGGGTTAAACAGAATCAATTGAGATGGTGAAGGTACGCAGAGAGGACACCTCTTGGGCGCTTGCAATGGGAGGTGCACCAGGCTCAGTCCACTTGGAAGAAGCCTCAGGTCAGATCTAGCACTCTCCAGAGGGATTAAATCTCTCAACTTGCCTGGAAAGGCTTAGGGATTCCACAGGAACAGCTGGAGACTGTTTGTTAGGACAGGGAAGTGCTCTACCTGCTTAGTTTGCTACCACTATCACACTCACCAGAGGAAGCAGTTTAGAGATTACTTGGGGGATATTAGTTAGCTAACCCTTTCCTAACAGAGTAAGGGAGGAAAAAGCTTATGCACAAATTCACAAATACACTATAAAAAGCTGTTTCAGGGAGAAGTTTATTTAAAGCCTCCCTTGAAGGAAACCCTACCTCTGTAGGACATCTCTTTCATGATTGAGAAATATATGTTATCTCTTTTAAGACATATATCTTCAGCATACATAAACTGCATTATCTAGAAGAGAATTTTTGTTGTCCTTATGCCTATAGGAATCTGCAATAAAAATTCACTTTTGGTGAACTTTCTCATACAACCACAAAAAAATGTGATGTTCCTTTTAATAAGTTACTGGTAAAGAATAGTCTGTCTTGTTTCCTTTAATTTCTTCCTTTTAGCCATATCAAGAGCAGATAGGACTGCAGCCATTTAAAACTGAAATTAAACATCTTGTATAACCTTGTAAATATTTGATTCCAGAAGTGGTTTACTTTGACAAAACCATATTGTCAAGTACACAAATATGTATAGTGCTGAAATCTACCTATATGTATTTTATCGTCATTCCTTTGCTCTCTTTGTTCCAGTGGGTAGTGTAATGAGCCCTTTTCAGGAGGCATGTGAGAAAATGGAACATCAACAACACCTGGACCTTTTCATAAGCATTCAAAATACTAAAAATGTTCATACTTGCCAAAGAAGTCTAACCGTACCTAGAAAATGATTAAGATGACAGGTAGGAATCACTTTTCCCAACTAGTCTGTCAGCAGGTTCCAATTAACCAATAGCTTACTTCTACCAACAACATAAGAATTGCCTTAAGATAGGTCCCATATCATCTTGATTTTATTTCTCTCTGTTCCCACAGCTGACTATCATTTGAATCTAACTCTTCTCATTCGTTGGGATCTAACGGACTCACTCTATGCCATAGGGCCGTATCATATTGTCTTTAATTCTATTATGTAGTTCTCCAAGCATTTACTACCCTTTCTATTTAAAAAAGTCTTCCACTTTTTCCACTGAGATAACGATTTTGTATCTTCAGACTGTGTCCTTGTGATGTGTTTCTCCCTCAGTCGCTCTTGGTTTTGGAAAGATAGTCCCCCGGATTTATTAATCTTCCATGCAGGACAAGCTTAGTCCTGCACGGAAACGACCATTTAGGAGCAGGACTGCAGCACGCCATGCATATTAGTGATGGGCGGTGCCCGAGCTCCTAGGCTTACACGGAGCATGTAAGAGTGCAGGGGGCATGTCTGAGAGCATAGCTCTCAGAATAAACACGCCCCTGCAATGTAGAACAGCAGAAAGGTGTAATAAATGAGTGAGAACGCTCATAGGTGTCCACATATCCCCACCAACAGTCCCCCATGTGTACAACAGCAACAGTGCATATGAATAAAATGAAGAAACCCTTTTTGTTTTTATTTAAAAATCCAATTAAAGCTAACCGTAGGTGCGCGGGTGTGCCCATTGCTTAACTACGGTTAATGCAGCTTAAATGGCTGAAGAGGATAACAAGGAAGATATATGCAATTGAAGCAGCATAGCAATAGGGTAGTGGGCAGAGCATTCACCTCACGAGCAGGCATTCCCGGTTCGATTCCCACTACAGCACATTCCATTTTACATGGCAAAGCATGTTATGATCAATATTTTTGTTGCATAAACCACTACATAACATATATTTATGAACTAGAGTACTGCAGGAAATGCACATGTGAGATGTCAGTATCATAATGAGTAAGGCACTAGTATGCAGATCTAAGCACAAATAAGCAGTAGTAAGCATATTTAAGCACTAGTAAGTAGGCTAAAACCCATTTGCGCGGCGGTAAGCAATGCCTACACTGGCTAAGCAATTCTAAAGCTAACTCTCTGTAAGCAGATGCAACTGCAGGTTAGCAGTGCTTACCGGCACGCAAACCTGTGCAACATGCTTACAAATGCTCAAAAGTGCCTTAATCACTCTGTATCCAATGGCCCTTGTTCTGCCCAACAACAAAATAAACAGCCATGCAGGTCTCGAACACAGGACCCTATACATCATAGTCACAGTAGTTATCCACCAAGCCATCACAGAAGTACAGAAGAATGAGGTAGTAGCAAACAAGTTCTCACCATAGTATAACCAAACTAAACATGTGAAAGGCATCAGTATACAGCCATATGTGCCATAACTGACTACATAACATAAATATGTGAACTGGAGTATAGCAGTAAGCCCAGCAGTGAGTTGTAATTGTAATAGAGTGTTGAAGCCCCCAATAAAACACAAGGACCCCACAGAGTGTATGTACAAATCAATCAGGGATACCAGGCATACATATAAGGAGTAATGAATAGTAACACAATGCCCAAAAGGCATTATAACGAAGGTCTAATGTAAGCAACGCTAAGCATTGCACAGGCCAGATTAGGAGGTGTGAGCAATGTGTAGACCAGCTAACTCACAGTGCCCAGTGGTATACCCCTTTAAACAATGCCAACCCTAGGTAAGCAGGTTTGCCCATAGCTTAGCCTTTTCAAAACCGACCAGTCACGGAAAAGTGTGGGAAATCAGCCCTACTTAAACCAAAGAGGTGGGAATACATCTCATAACTGGTTGTAGCTTCCCCTTACAGGCACTATGGCAGTAAGGGGAGAAGGAGTGTTCTTCCGGGTGCAGCGCTGGTGCATCCAGGATTCCAAGGTCATGGCAGGACTCCTAGTTAAAGACCATGCACAGAGACTGCTGCAGGGCCAGCACTAGGGCTCCCAATATAAGGTGGAGGCCTGGGACTGTCTCCCTCATGACCTCACCAGTGCCAGTGGCATACTGGCATACCCCGAACTGGTGAGCAGGTCAGGCACCACATTGCCGACCTGAAGTGGCGGAATGGGGAATCTCTTGGTGGAGTGGCTCCAAGAGGCTAGAGCATTGGGGGATGTTCCAGACGTGTGTAAGTATCACCCCAGTATGTGTGTAATACTTGCCAGCTCAGGTATATCATGGATAGGTATGGCTAAATATTCTTCTTATGTCCCCCACAGCTGCAGCGGAGCAGGCCGCGAACCAGAAGGCCCACATCTGCCACCTGGCGAGGTTGTGATGTGAGGCAGGTCAGTAATACTCATGCTTCTACTGTCATAAGAAATAAAAATAAAAGTAGTAGTAAATTAATTGCTAGTATAAAACCTGTATTGTTCAAGGCAAGTACTGCATACACTAGAGAATATGGCAGGAAGAGTCTCATATTGTTTGTATGTCAATAAAATTGTAATATCCTGACAAAACAGGTCTAACTGCTGGACTGCATGTGTATATTCTGGTATCATATGGTAATGTAGATTTGTAATCATGTAATAGTACTGTTGTATTAAGCACTGTTACCCACACCATGCACCATAAAGTGAATGTGTAGGAATGCCTGTATATGACAGGTGTAATCCCCAGAAGCTATTTAGTACAACTGAGAGACAAATCACCTTTGGGTGGAACTGTCTCAGGGGATGGGGCTCACCCCCTCCCTGGGAGTGGGTGCAGACAGGCACCTGTCACCCATCGCCAGGTCGGGGTTACAGTGCGTAGAGTGATCAACGAGCAGTTTGGTGATCTTCTATGTCAGCATGAGGGCCGCATGTTGTGATTAGAGAGTCAGTCTGGCTCTACGGCTCAGCCCCCAGCACAGCCACCTTCGGGGCTATGAAGGTGCAGTGGTGACTGCCCATGGGTGGGGACCTCAGTCCCACTGTTACCACTAGGGGCTTGTGGGCTTCCGATATCCCTACACCCCTCCCCATCAAGGTGTTAACCCCCCCACATGTGTCATATACCACCCCTGTATGTGTCTTGTGTGTCTTGTCTGTTAACCTCCCCAACCTACCTCACCAAATATACCTACTACCCCTCCCCAACATCCCACTCTCACCTGAAGAAAAAAAAAGGGCAATTTGTTCCCACAAAAAAATCTCGCCCCATACATAGCTGTCCTTTTCACACATGTGTCCACTGGACACATGTAATCCAGTCTATTTGGTATCACAACTTATTATTGTTGTCCTCCCCCCTCCCCCAGGGGGTTGAGTGTCCAAATCTACCTCCAAATTCAGTGTATATGCACAGCTGCTGCTGTAGAAGAAATGGGCAGCTATGGACCTTCCCTACACTCTTCCTGCACATCCCTAGCTATTTTCCCCTACTGTCTTTCCCTCTTTGTGACCCTTTTTTACCACTTTCCTATCAACCCTTTTTTCTTTTCTTTTAAAGAAATTAGCATGGGAGTAAGCGGGAGTAAGCACATTTAAGCAGCAGTAAGCGGGTCTAAGCCTGTTTGCGCAGGGGTAAGCACTGCCTACACAGATTAAGCAATTTTGAAGCTGAGTATAAGAAACTGTAACCAGAAGTTAGAAGTGCTTACCTCCATGCACACCTGCGCAAACCAGCTTACAACTGCTTTAAAGTGCCTTAATCACTCTGTATCCAATGGCCCATGTTCTGCCCAGCAAGAAAATAAACAGCCTCTGCAAGGCTTGACCCCAGGATGCTGCACACCATAGACAAAGTGATTTACCACTAAGACATGCCAGCTATATATAAATCTGCTGTTTTCAGAAACATATCATCCAGCCCAGTCATGCAACAGTACAGAGAATGTATACCAACATCAAGATGTATGTGTGTGTGTAAATATGTTAATATCTAAACAGATACAACATATCTATAGATGTATATATATTTATGTGTGTGTGTGTGTGTATATATATATATATATATATATATATATATATATATATATATATATATAATATGGATGCACAAGCTAGTGTACTTCTTTGTGCTGGTCCCAAGCCCAGATAAATGGGGAGGGTTGTGTCAGGAAGGGCATCCGGCATAAAACTTTGCCAAATCATTCATGCGGACAGCAGTAAATATTTACATACTGGATTGGTCGAGGCCCGGGGTTAACAACGACCACCACCAGTACTGTTAGCCAACAGGGTGCTGGTGGAAATTGGGCTACTGTAGGCCGAATGAGGAGAAGAGGAGGAAGGCTGAAAGAGAGGAAAAAGGCTAGGACTGTGGTAGTGAGGGTTGGAACTTTGAATGTTGGCAGTATTACTGGTATAGGGAGAGAGCTAGCCAATATGATGGGCAGAAGGAAGGTTGGTATATTGTGTGTGCAAGAGACCAGATGGAAGGGGGTAAGGCTAGGTGTATCGGAGGTGGGTTCAAATTGCTTTATCATGGTGCAGATGGGAGGAGAAATGGCGTAGGAGTTATCCTGAAGGAACAGTATGCTAAGAGTGTTTTGGAGGTGAAAACAGTGTCAGATAGAGTGATGTTTATGAAGCTGGAAATTGATAGTGTAATGATGAATGTTGTTAGTGCATATGCTCCACAAGTTGGGTGTGCGATGGATGACAAAGAAAAATTTTGGAGTGAGTTGGATGAAGTGGTGATGACTGTACCCATGGGTGAGAGAGTGGTGATTGGAGCAGATTTCAATGGGCATGTTGGTGAAGGGAACAGAGGGGATGAGGAAGTGATGGGCATGTATGGTGTTAAGCAAAGGAATGCAGAAGGTCAGATGGTAGTGGATTTTGCGAAAAGGATGGACATGGCTGTGGTGAATAAGTATTTTACCAAGAGGGAGGAGCATAGGGTGACATACAAGAGTGGAGGAAGATGCACACAGGTGGATTATATCTTATGTAGGAGGGCCAGTTTGAAGGAGATTGGAGACTGTAAAGTGGTGACCACGGAAAGTGTAGTTAGGCAGCATAGGATGGTGGTTTGTAGGATGACACTGGTGATCAAGAAGAGGAGGAGGAGTGTGAGGGCAGCATCAAGGATCAAATGGTGGAAATTGAAAAAGGGTAATTGTGAGTTGGAGTTCAGGGAGTTAAGACAGGCACTGGGTGGCAGTGAAAAGTTACCAAATAGCTGGGTAACTACAGCAGAGCTAGTAATGGAGATGGCTAGAAAGGCGCTTGGTATGACATCTGGACAGAGGAAGGATGACAAGGAGACATGGTGGTGGAATGAGGAAATACAGGAGAGTATGCAGAGAAAGAGGTTGGCAAAGAAGAAGTGGGATTGTCAGAGATGAAGAAAGTAGACAGGAGTAAAAGGAGATGAGGTGCATGGCAAAGACAGAGGTGGCAAAGGATAAGGATAAGGCATATGAAAAGTTGTATGAAAGGATGGACACTAAGGAGGGAGAAAAGGACCTGTACCGATTGGCTAGCCAGAGGGACTGAGCTAGGAAAGATGTGCAGCAGGTAAAGGTGATATAGGATAATGAGGGAAACATACTCACAACTGAGGAGAGTGTGTTGAGCAGATGGAAAGAGTACTTTGAGGGGTTGATGAATGAAGAGAATGAGAGGGAGACAAGGTTGGATGATGTGGGGATAGTGAATCATGAAGTGCAATGGATTAGCAAGGAGGAAGTAAGGATAGCTATGAAGAGGATGAAGAATGGAAAGGCTGTTGGTCCAGATGACATACCTGTAGAAGCATGGAGGTATTTAGGTGAAATGGCAGCGGAGTTTCTAACCAGATTGTTTAATTAAATCTTGTAAAGTGAGAGGATGCCTGAGGAATGGAGAAAAAGTGTTTTGGTACCGATTTTTAAGAATAAGGGTGATGTGCAGAGCTGTAGTAACTACAGAGGGATTAAATTGATTAGTCACAGCATGATGTTATGGGAAAGAGTAGTTGAAGCTAGGTTAAGAAGGGAGGTGATGATTAGTGATCAGCAGTATGGTTTCATGCCGGGAAAGAGCACTACAGATGCGGTGTTTGCACTAAGAGTGTTGATGGAGAAGTACAGAGAAGGTCAGAAGGAGCTGCATTGTGTTTTTGTAGACTTAGAGAAAGCATATGACAGGGTGCCTAGAGAGGAGTTGTGGTATTGTATGAGGAAGTCGGGAGTGTCAGAGAAGTATGTAAGAGTGGTATATGATATGTACAAGGGTAGTGTGACAGTGGTGAGGACTGCAGTGAGAGTGACGGATGCATTTAAGGGGGAGGTAGGATAACATCAAGGATTAGCTCTGAGCCCTTTCTTATTTGCAATGGTGATGAACAGGTTGACAGACGAGATCAGACAGGAGTCCCCGTGGACTATGATGTTTGCAGATGACATTGTGATCTGTAGTGAGAGTAGGGAACAGGTGGAGGAGACCCTGGAGAGATGGAGATATACTCTAGAGAGAAGAGGAATGAAGGTCAGCAGGACTAAGACAGAATATATGTGTGTGAATGAGAGGGAGGATAGAGGATTGGCGAGGATGCAAGGAGTAGAGGTGGCGAAGGTGGATGCGTTTAAATACTTGGGATCAATAGTTCAGAGTAATTGTGAATGTGGAAGAGAGGTGAAGAAGAGAGTACAGGCAGGATGGAGTGGGTGGAGAAGAGTGTCAGGAGTGATTTGTGACACACGAGTACCAGTAAGAGTGAAAGGGAAGGTCTACAAGAGGGTAGTGAGACCAGCTATGTTATATAGGTTGGAGACAGTGGCATTGACAAAAAGGCAGGAGTCAGAGCTTGATGTGGCACAGTTAAAAATGTTAAGATTTGCACTGGGTGTGATGAGGGTGGACAGGATTATGAATCGGTATATTTGAGGGTCAGCCCAGGTTGGAAGGTTTGGAGACAAAGCCAGAGAGGCAAGATTACTTTGGTTTGGACATGTGCTGAGGAGGGATGCTGAGTATATTGGGAAAAAGATGCTAAGGATGAAGCTACCAGGTAACAGGAAAAGAGGAAGGCCTAAGATAAGGTTTATGGATGTGGTGAGAGAGGACATGCAGATGGTTGGTGTGACAGAGCAAGATGCAGAGGACAGGAAGAAATGGAAACAGATGATCCACTATGGCGACCCCTAACGGGAACAGCCAAAAGAAGATGATGATATATAAATATATATGATCATATATACATGCAAATGCCTACATTGACACATATATATGTCTACACCTATATGTCTACATATACACAGCAAGTTACATATATGTAAGTAGATATATATCTATGTAGATATATACGGAGATAGTTATATATATATAAGCAGATATATATCCATATAGGTATATATGGACAAACGTGTAGATATCAATGGGAGATTAACTAAATAATAAATGTCCACATGCACCATTAATGGGGTTGAGAGGTCCCAAACAATATACGTCTTTTATGAATAGCTATATCCACCCCCCCCACACAGCCAAACACGTCCGCCCTGCAATACACTACCAAGTGTTGCAGATTCCATAACCAGGTCTTGACATGACATGGGCACAAGATGTTAACAGTACTACATCTTACCTGTATGATGTCAGGCTGCTATTGGTAACAGATCATGCAGTACAGTCTGGCTCCCATAGGAGTTGTAATATGTGGAAGCTATCGACTTCCCCAGGATACATATACACAGACACATATATGCAGATACAGCTATATATATATATATATATATATATATATATATATATGGATTCACTTTAGAAGCTCGAATTCCCAAAATCTCGAACTTCATATGGTCGAGACCAAAAGATCGAGTTTTGAAAACTCGAACTTCTAAAGTGAAACCCCCCCAAAAAAAAAAAAAAAAGTCAAACATCGCTTTTGCAGGGGGGCTTCACCCCCCTGCACACCCCCCCTACTTAAATATACCAACTCCGAGATCGCGCTATAGTGAGGAAAAGGGAAATCTCCCATATTGCGCTGTATGCGGAAGCGCAAAACGGGAGATTTCCCACTTCCTGTCAACACCTCAAAAAAGATAAAAACATTACGTACACACAGAGCGTACAAGAAGCCTTGCTTCTGTGTGCACGTAATGTTTTAAGGTAAGTAAAGTGTTATTTTTTAAAACTTTACATATTCGATTTACTGAAATGTCGATCATATGGTCTCGACCATATGACATTCGAGATTTCAGTAATTCGATTATGTAAAGTGATTCCATATATATATATATATATATATATATATATATATATATATATATAAATATAAAGACGGAGGCGGACCAACACAACAAAATAAAATCAAAAACAGGTTTATTAAAATAGAAGATGAGTGCTTTCGCGTACTTCCAAGGTACGCTTCATCAGATCTACATATCAAGATAGGTGTTGGCATTATAAACGTTTCCACTAATTGAAACATTCAAAATCAAACAATCAAACAATTAATTAAGTCTTAATTATACTAATAATTTAAATGCAGAGCTTTCATTGTTGTATTCCACATAACAGTGTATAGAAAACTTCATAGAAATATCATACCATTATATATTCTTTCGTATATATGCAACTAAGCATTTATCATGATTAATAATAATAACACAAAAAAATGCATAAAATATGTTTAACTATAATATGAAGATCTCATGAAATATATTTAATTATAATATAAAGAATCTCATAATATTAGTTGATGAATTATGGTATAGAAATTTCATATTATTGCAGCTATGCATATGTGTGTTTAAAATTGTAATCATATTAGCATAGTATAAAATTATAGCTAACCCTGTCATATACTATTATATTCATAAAACTATAAAAATTCCTTAAATATATAGATCTGTATGCATCTAAAAATGTTAAATACCTTCATATATAAGTATGTTAAAATACCTTCATATATAAGTATGTTAAAATTAATCTATGGCTAAAATTAATAACTAATCAAAAAGCAGCAAGTTTAGTTGAATACTATCAAAGACGTTCATTTTAACTTGCGTGCTTGAAGTAAAGATTTAATACTAACAGATTGATTAAGACCTGGATCCCGATGTGCTCTCAGCTTCAATATCCATTGAAGTTCTATTGTTTCCAAATGGTTCATATTGTTTCCACCTCTCTTATTAGGAGGTACAACTTGAAGTACTCTAAATTTAAAACTGTGACCTATGTGAAGCATAGAATGTTTAGCTAGAGCATTACGTTGGTCAGATTTCCTGATATCATATGTGTGGTTATATATCCTATCTTTCAGTCTCCTAGTTGTCATGCCTACATAAAAGGCATGACATTGATCACAATTAGCTAAATAGATGAGATTGGTGTCATCACAAGATGCAGAAAATTTTGGCTCAAATCTATAGTTTAATATAGGATGTGTATATATATATATATATATATATATATATATATATATATATATATATATATATATATATATATATATGTTCTTTAGAGATCATATTACACATATTACATTTGCCACACGGAAAAGTACCATATACCTTTATGCATCTGAATTGTCTAACTTGTAAATGAGTGTGCTCAATACATAGTAGCCTTTTTAGGTTTTTACTATTTCTGTAGGTAAAACTCGGTCTTACACCTACTATCCTCACCAAGTCAGTATCTACTGTAAGTACATGCCAATTATTAGATATAATCTTAGTAATGACCTTGTTGTTATTCGTAAATCTTGTAGTAAAAGTCACCTTAGAGTCATTATTTATTTTATGTGGTCCCTTATGATTAATATATCTCTGTTTGCTAGCATCATAAGTTTCACTGAGTATTGAATTCTTAATTTCCCTAACCATGTTGCTATTCTAGCCTCTTTCCAAAAATAACTCTTCCAAGATATCAACTTGTTCCTTCAAGATTATAGGATCTTGGCAATATCTAAAGATCCTAATAAACTGGCTCTTAATGTTAGGGAACATAAATCTAGGATGCATGCTGTTAAAATGAAGTAAAGTATTTTTCCAGCATGATTTCCTAAATAACGAAGTAGTTATGTAGCCATGGGCATCTTTCTTAATGGTAATGTCTAAAAAATCAATGTTGTCTTTAGAGGATTCCATGGTAAATATAAAGAATTTAGTGGTAGATTCTAAATACTGAATGAATTATATCAGTTCGTTCATGGTGCCATTCAAAAACAAGAGTATATAGTGCACAAACCTTTTATAAAGTAATATTTTTGAATAATATCTACTACTAAACAGATGTGTTCTCTCCCAGTGATGAACAACTAAATTAGCATATGTGTTTGCGCAAGGGGTGCCCATGGCAACCCCCCATCTCTGTAGATATAATTTATTATTTTACATGAATACATTGTTATATAAAACCATGTCCAACAGAGCGCCAATCAATATTTGTTCATCATTGGTAAATTCAGTATTCTGACTTAACACCTCTCTTATGGCTTGTGCACCATAACCATTGGGAATGGAAGTAAATAAGTTTTTAACATCTAAGGTGACTAACAAACAAGCTTTAGGCAAACCATCACTGTATACTGAATTCAATGTATCTAAAAGTTGATACGTATCTCTTAATATGGAGGGTATATTTTTAACCAATAGACATAATTTTCTCTCTATATATACTGAAATTGTTTTGGTTACCCAATCGTCACCTACTACTACAGATCGCATTGGTAACGGAAAAATATTTTTATGAATCTTAGGTAAACCTTTGATGTAGGGTATACGTGGATGTTCTTCTAAAAAGTATAAATATAATTCATGACTAATTTGTCTGCATATCAGGAGGTCATAAAGATCATTGTATACCTCATTAATTATCTTTTCTAATTTCTCATAATTAATTTTACTATAAGTCTCTATATCTTCTAACATTGTAAACATAGTATCATTATAGTCTTTAGTATTCAACAGTACTATCCCACCGCCCTTGTCTGCAGGTTTTACAATCAACTCAGCATTATTATGTAAAGCATGTATAGAGCTCCATTCATCTTTACTAGTGTTATGATATAAACATTTACGTTCAAGCCTCAAAAAATATGAATAAAAATCATTTTCACACATTTTTATAAAACAATCAAGACTAGTTGGTGGTGCAGGTGTAAAAGTATTCTTTCTTTTAAAATCAGATTCCAAGTTCTTTTTACAAATAACCTGTTTGCCAGTAGAAAAAAACAACTTTAAGGACACAGAGCGTCCAAACAGTCTTAAATCCATTAGTAATTCACTCAAACTACTTGTTTGTGATGGGATATATGATAACCCTTTGTTTAACAGTAAAAAATCAGTTGAAGAAAGTTCAAACATGGAGAAATTAAACACTAAATCTTTCAGTCTCTTATCCGTCTCCTTCGTTCGGGATTCTCGCCTGAGTATTTCCTCTTCCTGCGGACTCGACTGTTGGACCTGCTTCTCGTAGCTGGACAGGAAAAGGTAAAAAACGTTCCATACTACCATTAGTAGCTTTCGGTTTAGCTCCTAAAGCATTTTCTCTCTGTCTCACCGTCAAAGCTTGTTGATTTGGTGGAGGTGTATCCTTCCTCACACAAACAATGGATTCTGCAGTACCTAGTGGTGACATAATCATGGCACCCGTCGCATTCATGTCCATTCCTGATGTAACACTTAAAGAGGTATTCACATTCTCAGGTGATGGTTCAATATGATTAATGTCAGATGGATTTTCATTAGAAAGATTCTGTGAAGTTAAGTTCCGGTTGTTGTTTCTCGGCCATACAAAGACTTGACCCATAGAAAAATCCTTATAATCTCGCTGAAGTTTACGATGTTTGATTAGTTGTAACTTGTCGCTATACGCAGCGACTTGAGAATACAGATTCTCAAGCCTTCTCTCATATATTGCCCCTTTAAATCGCTCATGTAGATCTTTATTCAAAGCCTCTACCTTCAAACTGAGTTCTGCTTCAATTGGTGAGAAATAGTCAATAAGCAATTTTATGTAGTTATTGCTGAGTTCAATGTTCAATTTTTGCCATTTTTTCAGTAATTCTGGGTGGCTCTCACCATAGGATGGCATGCATAACACCCTCATGCCGCGGGGAATGACATTAAAATGTAAGCATGCTTCCATATGGCGTCTCTGCCAAGAAAGTCTCTGTAATTTATATAAATTATTCTCCAAGTCTCTGCATTCTATATTAAATTCATTTAGATTGTCCTTTATACCTGTACTAGGAGCTAATGTATGTTGTTCTAGCTCCAAGTTAAGTAAAGGGTTATCACGCTGTTCAATGAGACAATTCCATCTCTAATAATTTAAGTCTTTCCCTTCTGGGTTATAATCCAGCTCAATAGCCATACCATCCATCGTGTGGTAGCTGCGTTAACAAAAAATCAATAAGTACTAATCGCCAAAAGGTAAACGCTGCTACCAGAAGGTCCAACTTCGTAGAAAGATAAAATAATGTAAATATAAAGATGGAGGCGGACCAACACGACAAAATAAAATCAAAAACAGGTTTATTAAAATAGAAGATGAGCGATTTCGCGTACTTCCAAGGTACGCTTCATCAGATCTACATATCAAGATAGGTGTTGGCATTATAAACATTTCCACTAATTGAAACATTCAAAATCAAACAATCAAACAATTAATTAAGTCTTAATTATACTAATAATTTAAATGCAGAGCTTTCATTGTTGTATTCCATATAACAGTGTATAGAAAACTTCATAGAAATATCATACCATTATATAGTCTTTCGTATATATGCAACTAAGCATTTATCATGATTAATAATAATAACACAAGAAATGCATAAATAAAAAAATAAAAATGCATATATATATATATATATATATATATATATATATATATATATATATATGTGTGTGTGTGATTACACATACACACGCAGAGATATGTACAGTAAGATACTCATGTAGTAGGTGCACACAATATGGAACAGCCACTATGCCTACAGTTAACACCCTAACAACTGGACACTGAATGAGCCACCCATAGAAATGACATATGTTTCCTGCAACATATACCCGCAGACAGATCATAGGATAAAACACCACACACAGGTTTGCAGAAATGGAATACCTTTATTTGTGTACTATTGCAGAGGTATATGGCATGTCATATAGCTGTTCAGACACGGACATCCATATAAACAGAGTAATGCAACTGTGAAACAGTTATACTAATACACTAGTATGGAAAGGTCCACAACTGTTGCTGTCCAGGCCAAGCCCTTCAAATCATACAATAGTAATGACATACTAGGCCACAGGATACCACACAATCAGCAGTAAGTGATGCAGGTGTATAGTCCAGCAGCCCCTATCTACACTCTGTACACAATCACTAGGTGGTACAGACTTCATTTGGCCAAATGGGATGTAACTGATACCTAACAAGGCATAACTGACACCATCACAGGCACACTGGCAAACAGAACAGTCTGTATGGCAGGAGGCAGTAGGCCTGCAGTAACCCACTTTATGTAAGTAATGTCAAGATAGGTTAAATATATGGTACTGTACATCCAGATACCATACGGCAGCTCACCCCTGATACCCCCACATTTTGTAACAGCCTAGGTTATGTATGGTGCATCCCGCCACACTCAATAATACAGGGCCATATACCAATGTTACATACACTGGCCTCTGGAGTGCATATGGGCACACATGTATTATGTAGGTGAAGCCCACACATATATGGCCTCAGCCCCACAGTATGTGTGGGGGATACAATAGCAGTGGACTGCTGGCAGGAATGGCAGCGTGGTATGCGTATATGTGTATATGTATCACTATCTGTATTTGTGTAGACATATAATGCTCTGTATATGTATATATCTGGGTGTGTATATGCATATTGATGTACACATACACACCCATCTATATATGCCGATATGTACATGTGTAATCATCTCTACAGATATCTGGATAATCATATGTACATATATATTCACCATATGTCCTGAACATGGGGTGTAGCCCTTCCTCAGCCCCTATAGTGCAAGTGCAGTGCAAGGGGATGTCGGTATGTATAGCGGGTACATTGGTAGACTATTGCAACTGTAATAAGGATTATATTCACAGACATGGTGTGTGTGGGAGGTCACATCTGCTTTTCACATGTGCGCCATTGGCTACTGACAGATACCCTAAGGACATCATAGTACAGTACCGCTGCAAGCACATAATGCTCCTGTGGACTATAGCAGAAATACTGGCCAATAGATGTGGATATTCTGACACACTCTGTACAGTCCAGAGGTATACACAGAACCCCTTAGTGCAGAACATGTGGACCAAGCCTGACAATATGGATGTTAACAGCCATGTAGATGGGTATAACACATAACAACTGGTACACATTCACCCCCATAGGTTATGCATTCACACACCTCTGTTTGTCCTGACACATAATAACTGCTGGTACAGAGGTGCCATAGCCACATACTACCCACTAGATATTGACATACATCTGTACAGCATCCCACTGCTCCGTCTGACATACATGACCGTTAAGGGAGGCCTGGAAGCAGTACATCTGGCAAGTATCCTGCACATGACATCTCACTGGGTAAGTACACTAAGCTGCTAGGCATGTAACAAAGCACTGTGCAGGCTACAGGCAGACTGGCTCAACACTGGCCTACATCTCCTATGGGGGAATGCACATGTATCTGCATATATAGCAGGCTCTACAGGCATGTCACAGCACAGGGTAAGATACACCTGTGTGGAAGTGCATAACCATAACCAATGTGAACACAACCACAGCCACATATGTTAAGCTAGTAATATTACAGTATATGGACTATCTGTTCAACACCATCCTCATATGTGCCACTCACACACTAACCCTACATATACTGGGCCACTACACAGTGTGGTCTGATGCCTGTCTGTGGTATGGGACATGTGTGTGTATGGTCCTACAAACATGTAAGCCGATACGGTAGCATACACTGGAGCAGCATGTAACATCAGATAGGACGGGAGCTAGAATGATGATATCTACCACAGTCTGTACACAGGCCAAGGTACATATTGACAATACACAGACTGTCGACATTCACCATAAGTACACAGACCGCAGTACTGTACAAACAACCACAGAATGTCCAGGTTATGTCATCAAATATAACCCCTACTGTACATATGTGTAGCAGTCTGATATCTCACTGGCTTGTTATCAGATATGATGACACTAATTATGGTGTACAGCACATGTGCACCTCTTAATGCATGACAGATGTACAAAGGTTGACAGAGTTGTGGCTGAAAGCACATACACAGAGCCAATATTGACATGTTGCTGTGACATCTTACATTTACTGTTGTAACAGGGTTTGTCACAACATATGTCCTATGAAGGATATGAAGTCAGTAACTGTCACGGCTTTCAACATGTACAGACTGCAATCCTTACACTACCTTCTGCAGTTCACAGATACATGCTGTGTGGGTAACACATGAAACCAAAGGCACCACATGCTGCCCAGTCTGCAGATGACCCTACAGATGGGGAGTCCTCATAAACATAGAACTGACATGACAGGTATTAATACATGTAGGACAGCCATATTCGCACACACCCTGTTAAACCAACATTACTCCGAATGCAGTATAGCAGCACTTACAGTCTGTAGTCAGGTCAGGCACATCCCCCTCCTGTGTGTTGGCCTGTTTCCACAGTGTATGTTGTCAGAGGTAAATCCTCAATCCATCTGAGATGCTGTTTGCCAAACAACAGATCGAGTTCCTGCTCACAGAGAATGGAAAGGCCCAACACCAACATGATGTTCTTAGATATTGAAGTGTGTTTCCATGCAATTGGCTATGGGAATGTTACCACAGCTGTTCCACATGCAATCAGCTAGGGGAGGGCTGCAATTCGTGCAGAGGCCATCAGCAGATCATGAGCATCACTTAAAATGCACATACTGCTGCCTAAGCAAAGCAGGTGTAGGTCTCCACATCCACCAGAGAGGGAGTGAGAGAGACAGGCATAGGCAAAGTAAAGTCAGGGAGAGATGGGAGAGTAAAACTTAAGCATGTGTGTGTCACACACCTACCAGCACAGGGTATCAAACCCTTGACGACTATGTAGTGCTATCACAGTCCTATGAGGTTACTGGATGCGCCACATAGGTTACCTGTTGTGGAGTCCTCATAACATATATGTTATAGTGAGTGACATCTGCAACAGGGATATGGTAGCTATACAGTAGGTGAAGTACACGTGCCTGTCAGTATGAATAGGTGCCAGCATCAACACAGCCACACTCTCACAGGGATGCACACACATTGAGACACTTGGCAGGGCCAGTGATACAGCTCATCACTACTGAGATTGCCACAACACATTACTGTGCAGGTATCACATGCACTACACGGGTCATACGGAGGCTATATGGGCAAAGGGTATGGGGAGGTGTCTGACATCAGACAGTATGCTTCAGTATGCCACTGGGGATTGCAGGGAGTGTGGATGTGATCATATGCATCATACAACACACACACACAAACACACAGGGTACTAGTACTGGCATGCATGGGTGCTTTTCAGCATGGGTATGTGGTAGTTGACTGTGCCAGATGGCTATACAAGGCTAGGTGATGGGTATACCTTGGCATCAGGCCACATGACAATGGTCTGCTTGTGGCTCAGGGCTGTGGTTTCTGCATTTGCCCACACAGATGGTTATTGTATCCACCATCCAGTCACCTGGGTGACTATTGCATGTGGCCAGTGCTGGGCATCGCTTGCCATGTATGTGTTCCTTAGTCCATGACATGGATGGTGTCTGAGATGTGCACACCTCCCACATGCATGTACAGTGACATGTGGAACTGTACCTGGGGTGTTGGCCCCATGTTGTGTACACAGATTATCATCAGATGTGCCAGTCTTGGCCACCTGTGGAAGGAAATGTTAATGGGCAGCAGATTTACCCTTCACCTACATTGATAGCATGCTAACAGCATTCCCTGGTGTCAGTGGCATCTGTCCATACAGGGCAGGTTTTCAGGCATGGTATGTCCTTTGTGGGTCACATGTGATGGCATCACAGGTGTTGCAGGTACCCAGTGGAGAACATGGGAAAGGTGCAATGTCTGCATGAATGTGCCTATTGGACAGATGGACAGGGTGCCATGCCCTCGTAGGCCACTGCAATCACTCCATAGTTACTATCAGTGGCCAATATGCAGTGTGCTACACACATACTGGCTGTTGCCTTGGTGCGTGTGTGTGTGTGTGTGTGTGTGTGTGTGTGTGTGTGTGTATATATATATATATATATATATATATATATGTATATATATATATATATATGTATGTTCATAGGTTGGTACTAGGCTATCGGCCCTAGGGCCTGTACAAGCCTAGCTATAACAATTCCCTGCCTATTTCTTTCCACACTATTTACTTCCCTGGACCCCTGTCTAGCAGGGCGACTGATGTGATCCCCGGGGTGAATTTCCTTTCGCCCATCCAATCGTCAAGGTTCCTTTTGAAGAGGGCCAAAGAGGCGCTCTGCTTGACATGTATGGGCAGTCTATTCCAGAGTCTGGGGAGTCTCTGGGTCAGGAACCTATCCCTACAACCTGTTTTGTTTATTGTGATAACAAGGTTTAGATCACTG
The DNA here is from genome assembly GCF_019279795.1 of Protopterus annectens. Taxonomy (NCBI): domain Eukaryota; kingdom Metazoa; phylum Chordata; order Ceratodontiformes; family Protopteridae; genus Protopterus; species Protopterus annectens. The sequence goes on from NC_056739.1 coordinate 841,894,233, forward strand.
GAGCATGTGGCTCTGAGTGATTGGGATTTCTTTAAGTGTAGCATGTGCAACAGCTCTGTGTTTGACATGGCCATGTATGTTAAGCAGAGATCACCTCTGAGTAGACGATATGTGACAGAGTATAGCTGGAGTTTTTAAGGTGATCAGCATAGAGTATCTGCTTTTGACATGTAATTCTTTTAGTGAGGTATTTTTATGGCCTTTCCAGTTGTTGCATATGTCTTGAGAGGTACATACCAAATGGGGCGTTGTATTCTATAACGGGTCTAATGAGGGATGAGTACAGTGGGACAATGACCTATTTTTTTCTGGATGAAAAGCCCTTAGTGATGAGGTGTGCCACATAGAATGATTTCCTGACTGTTGTGGCGATGTGGTTATTGAAGGTGAGACCACTGTCCACCTGTGTCCCTAAGTCTCTTATCACACTTTCAGTGTTTAGTGTACTGCCACCTATGTGGTAATTCACGGGTACATGTTTTTTCCTAAAGGGAATAACAATACATTTCTTGGCATTGAGTTTGAGCCTATGGCTCTGGCACCAAGCATCTGTTTCTGTAAGGCCCTTTTATAGAGTATCCACATCATTTGGGGATTCAGTAATGGCTCCCAGTTTGCAGTCATCTGCAAACGTTGTTAGCCAGAGTCCCTTAGTGTTAGACTGTACTTCAGAGAAGTAGATGCCAAACAAGAGCAGTCCCAGGACTGAATCCTGAGGTACTTCATGTGTCACTTGTTTGGAGCTGGATTTGGAGTCAGCTACTTTTACAGTGTGGGTTCTGTCAGTAAGCCAGTTGGCAACCCATCGAGTGACGTAGGGATTAATGCCCAGCTTAGTAAGTTTATCTATGATTCCAGAGTGGGGGATGGTGTCAAAGGCCTTGGCGAGGTCCAGATAGGCTGTGTGGACCACCTTACCCTCGTCCACAGCTCTGGAGACTGATTTGAAGAAGTCAATCAGGTTTAGGAGACAAGATCGGCCCTTCACGAACCCAAGTGGATGGGGTTCAGTGTTTGAAGGTTGCCAATGTCTTTGTTTATAAGTTCCACGATACTGGCTCCCCACTTAAGCACCATGTTCAATAATAGCCTCGCATCAGGCTTTGTGCCCACTGAATGGCGCACAGCAACAGTTATCCCACTCCACAAAGGGGGAGCCACCACTGATCCCGGGAACTATCGACCTATTAGCCTGATGAGCCTGGTCTGCAAGGCCATGGAACGTATCATCATGGAACTCATAAACAACGACATTGGTAACCTCCAAACTCTGGATCCCACCCAGTTTGGGTTTGTGAAAGGCAGATCATGCCTCCTGAACCTGATCAACTTCTTTGAGGCAGTCACCAAAGCCGTAGATGAGGGTAAGGTGGTTCACACAGCCTATCTTGACCTCGCCAAGGATTTTGACACCATTCACGATTCTGGAATTATAGCTAAATTCACTAAACTAGGTATAAATCCCTACATCACAAGATGGGTTGCCAAGTGGCTCACTGACAGAACCCACACTGTAAAAGTTGCAGACTCCAAATCTGACCTCAAAGCAGTGACAAGTGGAGTACCATAGGGTTCCGTCCTGAGACCTCTCCTGTTTGGTATCTACTTCTCTGAAGTACAGGCTAACACAGAAGGCCTCTGGCTAATGAAGTTTGCAGATGACTGCAAACTAGGAGCCATAGTTAAGTCCCCAAATGATGTGGACATCCTACAGAAGGGCCTCGCTGAGACAGATGCCTGGTGCCATGGCCTCAAGCTCAATGCCAAAAAGTGCAGTATCATCCCCTTTGGTAAAAACTCTGTAACCATGAACTACCACATAGGCAGCAATCTACTTAACACAGAATGTGTGATAAGAGACCTTGGGACCCAGGTGGACAGTAGTCTCTCCTTTGATAGTGACATCACCACAGTAGTCAGGAAGTCCTTCTACATGGCACACGTCATCATAAAAGGGTTCTCATCCAGGAAAAAAGAGGTCATTGTTCCCCTCTACTTGACACTCATTAGACCCATTATAGAGTACAGCACCCCTTTTGGAATGTACCTCACAAGACATCTGCAGCAGCTGCAAAGGCCACAGAACTTCCTCACAAAGAAGATTACTGGCCTCAACCAAATGCCCTACACTGACTGCCTCAAAAAACTCCAGCTTTACTCCGTAGCATATCACCTACTCCAAGGTGATCTCTGCCTAACCTATGTCAAACCCAGAACTGTTGGACATGCTACACCTAAAGAAATCCAAATCCCTCCAAGCTACATGCTCTAGAGACCTAAACCTTGTCACCACAATAAACAGGACATGCTGGAGGGATAGATTCCTGTCCCAGAGACTTCCCATACTCTGGAACAGGCTATCCATCTATGTCAAGAAAAGTTCTTCATTAGCACTCTTCAAGAAAAAATCTTGATGAGTGGATGGGAAATAGGAAATACACCCCAGGGATCACTTCTGTGTCTCTGTTCGACAGTGGCACAGGAAAATAACTTTCTTGGGTGGCGTAAGCCAGGGAACCTTGTTGGCTAAGATTACGTAGGCCCTTGGGCCAATTGCCTAGTACCTACCTATGAACCTATGAACCTATATGTTCCGTGGCCTTGCAGATCAGGCTCATTAGACTGATGGGGCAGTAGTTCCCGGGATCCAAGGTGGATCTCCCCTTGTGGAGTGGGATAACTGTAGCTGTGCGCCACTCAGTGGGCATGAAGCCTGAGGTGAGGGTATGATTAAACATGACACTTAGGTGAGGTGCCACTTCATTTAGTAGTTCATGTAGTACACAACCAAGGATGTCATCTGGTCCCATGGATGCTGTATTCTTAGCTTTGGAACTGGGAAAACTACTCGGGTACCAACACCTTTGCCCAATGTTTCTTGGAACTCATTAATTCCAACACCCTAGAATGTTGGACTGTACTTCAGAGAAGTAGATGCCAAACAAGAGCGGTCCCAGGACTGAACCCTGAGGTACTTCACGTGTCACTTGTTTGGAGCTGGATTTGGAGTCAGCTACTTTTACAGTGTGGGTTCTGTCAGTAAGCCAGTTGGCAACCCATCGAGTGACGTAGGGATTAATGCCCAGCTTAGTAAGTTTATCTATGATTCCAGAGTGGGGGGTGGTGTCAAAGGCCTTGGCTTTGGAACTGGGAAAACTACTTGGGTACCAAAACCTTTGCCCAATGTTTCTTGGAACTCATTAATTCCAACACCCTAGACCAGCTAACTCATAGTCCCACCAGGGGCTCAAATATCCTAGACCTGGTCATTACCAACATGGGAAATAGATGCTCCACACCAGTGGTTACCCCCTCGTTGGTCAGGTCTGACCATAAACTAATCACCCTTGACATCCACAATCCATCCCCACCCTCCAGTAAGGAAACCAACATTAAAAACTTTGCCAAAGCCAACTTCATGCTACTCAAGTCAGACGTGACAAACTTCATGACACCCATGAAGAAGGGAACTGAATGTTCAACGGCTGAATTCTACACTAAGGCACTGTACAAGCACATACACTCATGCATGAATCGTGCCATCCCCTAACAGAACCAAGACGCTCTCCTCCAAAAAAAGGAAGACAATCTGGTGGTCCCCAGCCATAAACAAAATATACAACAGAAGGAAGAAACTGTTTCAGAAAAGAGGAAAATCCCAAGACATAACAAACTCCATTACCAGCCTTAACAAAAAGCTGAGATCCCTCATAAAATCCTCCAAAGCTAGTTATGAAAATAGAATTGCCAAAGATTCCAAAGACAACCACAAGGCATTCTATACATATGTCAAAAATCTAAGTGCCAATGGTCAGATATGCTCTGAGCTACAACAGAATGGCATTAAATATACTGATCCCAAGGATATCACCAATATCATGGCAGATCGCTTTCAGTGCCAATTTCACCCCCCACCCCCTAAAGGGCCCATCCCAATACTGGAGGATTGCCAACCTCCAGTTATCACAGCCACGCAGATAAAAACCACACTCTCCAAAGCTAAAAATACAGCATCCATGGGACCAGATGATATCCCAGGCTGTGTACTGCATGAACTACAAAATGAACTGACACCTCACCTAAGGGTCATGTTCAACCACAGCCTCACCTCAGCCTTCGTGCCCACTGAATGGCACACAGCTACAGTCATCCCACTTACAAGGGAGGATCCACCTTGGATCCTGGGAACTACTGCCCTATCAGTCTGACAAGCCTGGTCTGCAAGGCCATGGAATGCATTATCATGGAATTTATAAACAAGGACATTGGCAACCTTCAAACATTGGACCCCATTCAATTCGGGTTTGTGAAGGGCCGATCCTGTCTCCTCAACCTGATTGATTTCTTTGAACCAGTCTCTAGAGGCGTGGATGAGGGTAAGGAGGTCCACACAGCCTATCTAGATTTTGCCAAGACCTTTGATACCATCCCCCACTCTGGAATCATAGATAAACTTACCAATTTGGGCATTAATCCCTACATCACTCAATGGGTTGCCAATTGGCTTACTGACAGAACACACACTGTAAAAATATCCAATTCCAGATCCACCTCCAGACAAGTGACAAGTGGAGTACCTCAGGGTTCAGTCCTGGGACTGCTCTTGTTTGGCATCTACTTCTCTTAAGTACAGGCCAACACTAAGGGACTCTGGCTAACAAAGTCCGCAGATGACTGCAAACTGGGAGCCATTATCGATTCTCCAAATGATGTAGATATCCTACAAAAGGGCCTTACAGAAACAGATGCTTGGTGCCAGAGTCATAGACTCAAGCTCAATGCCAAGAAATGTGTAGTTATCCCCTTTGGGAAAAAACACGTACCCATGAACTACCACATAGGCGGCAATACTCTAAACACTGAAAGTGTGATGAGAGACTTAGGAACACATGTGGACAGTGGTCTCACCTTTGATAACCACTTCGCCACAACAGTGAGGAAATCCTTCTATGTGGCACATCTCATCACAAAGGGCTTTTCATCCAGAAAGAAGGAGGTTATTATCCCACTGTAGTCATCCCTCATTAAACCCATTATAGAGTACAAAGCCCCATTTGTTATGTACCTCACAAGATATCTGTAACAGTTGGAAAGGCCTCAGAAATATCTCGCTAAAAGAATCACATGCCTAAAGCAGATGCCCTATGCTGATCATCTAAAAAAACTCCAGCTATACTCTGTCACATATCGCCTACTCAGAAGTGACTTCTGCTTAACTTACAAGGCCATGTCTAAACCTGAGCTGTTGGACATGCTCTACCTAAAGTAATCCCAAACACTGAGAGCCAAAGCTCCAGGGAACTAAACCTTGTCGTCACAATGAACAAGACATGCTGGAGGGATAGGTTCTTGACCCAGAGACTCCCCATACTCTGGAATAGGCTGCCCATACATGTCAAGCAGAGTGCCTCTTTGGCCCTCTTCAAAAGGAACCTTGACAATTGGATGGGAGATAGGAAATTCACCCCGGGAATCATGTCAGTCACCCTAATAGACAGGGGTCAGAAGGAAGTAAACACTGTGGGTATAAACAACCAGGGAATTGTCATGGCTAGGCTTGTATAGGCCCTAGGGCCGATAGTCTAGTACCAACCTATGAATCTATGAGAGTGCACTTTTTACCGGTGTGGCCATTATTACCAGAATTTGGCAGTCTTCCAGTATTGAGATGGGCCATTTAGGGGGTGAGAGGAGGGTGAAGTCAACACTGAATCGATCTGCCAGGATATGGCAATATCCTTGGGATCAGTATATTTAATGCCATTCTATTGTAGCTCAGAGCAGATGTGCGTATTACCAATTAGATTCTTGACATTGTTATAGAATGCCTTATGGTTGTCTTTGGAATCTTTGGCAATTTTATTTTTATAACTAGCTTTGGAGGATTTTATGAGGGGATATCAGCTTCTTTCTGAGGCTAGTAAGGGAGATTTTTGCATCCTGGGATTTTCCTCTTTTCTGCAACAGTTTCTTCCTTTTGTTGTAAAGTTTGTTTATGGCAAGGAACCACCAGACTGGCTTCCTTTTTTTTTGCAGGAGCACATCTTGGTTCTATTTGGGATGGCACAATTCATGCATGAGTGGATGTGCTCATATAGTGCCTTAGTGTAGGACACAGCAGTCAAACTTTCAGTTCCCATCTGCATGGGTGTCATGAAGTTTGTCACTTCTGACTTGAATAGCATGAAATTGGCTTTGGAGAAGTTTTTTATGGTGGTTTCCTTACTGGGGGATGGGGGTGGGATGTGAATGTTAAGGATGTTTAGCTTATGGTCTGACCTGACCAATGAGGGGGTGACCATAGGTGTGGACCATGGATTTCCCATGTTGGTAATGACCAGGTCTAGGATATTGGAGCCCCTGGTGGGACTATGGATTAGTTGATCCAGGGCATTGGAATTTATGAATTCCAAGAACCGTTGGGCAGAGGTGTTGGTACACGAGTAGTTTTCCCAGTTAATAGCAGGGTAGTTGAAATCACCCAATATTACGGTGTTTGGTTGTATCTTAATATTTTCCAGTATGTTTAGAAAGGTATAGTGATAACCTTGGGGCATGGTGGGGCATCTGTAGCAAGCTACAATTTGGATTGCAGTCTTACCTAGTGTTAGTTGCACCTGGAGAATTTCAGATGCATTGTGTTGGGCAACTAGCCTGGAGGTGTGAATCTACTTGGTGAATATGGATACTCCTCCACCTTTAGTGTTTCTGTCTTGGTTTGGTGGCCGAAAGTGTGGTAAGAGTTGTAGCCTGGTATTGCAGGTGTGCTCTCTGGAGTCTTGAACCAGGTCTCAGTTACTGCACAGATATCGATGTTCTCCATTTTTAGGAGTGCCTCAAGAGAGTACATTTTGAGGTTTAGACTTCTAGCATTGAGTAGCATTACCTTCAGATTTTGCATGCTTGTACCTGTTAGGATGGTGGTTTTGTCCTTTCAACTTTGCCTAAAAAAGGCACTATAGGTGTGGCAAGAGCCTTAGCCAGTAACCTGAATCCCAGAGGCAACAGGTGCAGACCATCTCTGGCAAAGCATCGTGGTCTGCTGACCCATGTCATCCCAGGCAGACAGATACTGGATCCCCTTTGAATGACACCAGATGCTTAGCCAATTGTTGAAGTCAATCATTTTGTTCTTATATTGTGGTATCATTCTGGGTGAAGGCAGGATGCTACTCAAGACTAGGGTCATACCTGCCTGGGCCAAATGATCTGACAGCTCTTCCTTGTCTCTTTTCATGTAGTCCAGGGAGGTACGTCTCAAATCATTCACTCCAACATGGACAGTGACAGAGTCATATTTGTACTTGTTGTGGAGTGACTTGAGTGCATGTGTTATGTGCTGGATTCTGGCACCCGACAGGCAGATGACTGTAATTTTCTCCTTGTTCAGCCTGGTGAGTGGGACATCAGTGTGCCTGACTATAGAGTCACCTATGACTAAAGTGTTAGGTACGTTGTCTTGCCTTAGGGGCTGTTGCTGGCTGGCAAACTGGTGTTGTGAGCTATGTGACACTTTGGTTGTGATTGGTGTTTGTGTTTCAGCTTCAGAGGTCCTTGTTGTTTGGGCAGGTTACAGTTAAGGGTCTCCGCATATGTGGATTTAGTGGTGCTATGTGTGGGTGTTGGTGGTGTGGGTTTAGAAGGGCTATGTGTTGCTTGAGGTGTAGTGTGGGTGTTAACCTTCTCCTCTTGACTGTCTAGCACAATCTTGGGTGGAGAGAGCTTTGCTTCCAGATTGGCTATGTAAGTGGATCTCTCACAGGTTGTAGTGTTGGGTAGTAGGAAGAGAAGGTTGTCTGTGTACATGAGGCAATTGCTGCATTGCCCCAGTATGCCCAGATTCACCAGGTGGACAGGAGAAATCACCTGAAGCTGACCCTTGGACATGCCTGGTTTGGTGCTTTTTTTGTAAAATACAGGAGCTGTTTTCCCTTACCTAAGCAAGGTACTTTGCAATTATAGGCTGTTTAGTGCTTAGGATTAATTTCTCCTTATTAACAAGGAGAGTTGAGTGCTTGTATCAGTTTAAGGCTTCCTAGTGATTTCCAGCAGGTATTAGAGCAAGTGCTATTCACAGGGATGCTTAAAGGTAAGATGAAAAAAAAAAAAGGTTTATCCCAAACACGGCAGTGTGCACTACAGAAGTGTGAAAGTAGGTAACTTAAGTTTTACCTGTCTAAAAATGTTAAGCTTTAGTGGAGAGTCACTATTTTTAAAACAACAAGATAGATTGAAAGGGGATGGTCACTTTTGTATTCGGGTACTATGGAATACAGTAGGATGGCCAATAAATTTCAATAGTTGAAGGGGAGTGATTTCACAAAATGATAATTTTGTGCTTACTCACGCAAGCCAGTGAAAGCAGAGAGTATGAGACATGGGTTGAGAGTGTGCTCTGGGTAATACTGGGGTTGCTAACTGTGATTACCTGGCCTTGATGTCACATGTATTGGTATGGATTTGCACCCCAGCCTCTCAGCTATTTCACATCTGTTATCCCTGTACAGTGGACATTGTGATATATACTAGGGCCACCATATAAAAAATTTGCAAAACCCACTGACCATTAGGTCCAGGTGTCACACACTCCTCCACACAGGATACAAGTTACAAACACCTGTCATGTCTGGGAGTAGAACCTCTACCTAACTAGTTTATTAAACTACAGCACTACGCAGTTATAGCGTGCACCATGGAGATTACTGGAGTACTCCTTCCCCAAAGGTGTATATCACATTGGATGAAATCTGCAAGATTGCCAAAGTAGGACATTCGAATTGTAGTGAGTGTGACTAGCCTAAAATGCATTGCTCCCTACACAGACATTGCAACACACACAAAACATCCACAACCGACATGTGTGGGTGTAGAACCCCTAACAGAGGTCTATACCACACTACAGCATGGAGCTGTTATAGGACGCACCACGGAGATTACTGGAGAACAACTTCCCCAAAGGTGTATTTCACAATGAATAACATCAGCAGGATTGCCAAAGTAGGGCATTTGACATGTACTGAGTGTGACTAGCCTAAAATGCATTGCTCCCTACACAGACATCGCAACACATACAAAACATCCACAACCGACATGTGTGGGCATATAACCCCTAACAGAGGTCTATATCACACTACAGCAGTACGCAGTTATGGCACGCGATACAGAGATTACTGGGCTGTATCCTTCCCAGAGGTGTATTTCTAGGTGGATGACATCAGCAGCCTTGCCAAAGTAAAGCATACAAATTGTATGGAGTGTGACTACCCTAAAAACACTGCACAAACAGGGTCAGACAGATACCCACACTTGCCAAGTCGGGGATTAGAACACCTTTCTAACTAATTTATCATACTACAGCAGTACACAGTTATGGCACGCGCTACAGAGATTACTGCGCTAAACTTCCCCAGAGGTGTATTTCTAGGTGGATGACATCAGCAACTGTACCAAAGTACAGCATTTCAATTGTAGGGAGTGTGACTACCCTAAAAATCATTGCTTTCTACACAGATAGACACACACACAAACTTGCCAAGGATAGGGTTAGAACTCCTACCTAACTATTTGATCACACTACAGCAATACACAGCTATGGCATGTGCTATGGAGATTACTGGGATACAATTTTCTCAGAGATGTATTTCTAGGTGGATGACATCAGCAGCCTTACCAAAGTAGAGCATTTAAATTGTAGGGGGTGTGACTACCCTAAAAAGCATTGTTTTCTACACAGACAGACACACAGTTGCCAAGGCTGGGGTTAGAACTTCTACCTAACTATTTTATCACACTACAGCAGTACACAGTTATGGCACACACTACAGAGTTTACTGGGATACAACCTTCCCAGAGATGTATTTCTAGGTGGATGACATCAGCAGCCATAACAAAGTAGAGCATTTAAATTGTGGGGGGGTGTGACCACCCTAAAAAGCATTGTTCTCTGCACAGACACACACATACAGTTGTCAAGGTTGGGGTTAGAACGCCTACTAAACTAGTTTATCACACTACAGCAGTACACAGTTATGGGATGTGCCACAGAGATTACTGGGCTAAAGGTCTCCCAAAGGTGTATTTCACAATGGATGACTGTAGCATGCTTGTCACAGTGGGGCTATGGGGAGGGCAGTGTGTGTGCATGGGCCATAACCCATTCATCTAGGGGTTGACATGCCACATGCGGGCACAACCTGGGTCATATTTCACAGGTATGTGTGTACAGCTGCTAGATTACTACTTCCTTGAACAATCATGATGCACAGCTGGCACGTGCACCACATAATCTGTAATGCTGATAGATACCGGTGGCTAGTATCTGCAGTGAGTGACATCTGACCCTCATGTGGTTGTGGCCCTTTGGCTGTGTGCTGGGTGGGACAGGCCTGGATGGCTCCTAGTCAAAGTCACCCTTTTTACACACATCTATGTACGTCTACATTTGGCTTATTATAGTGTGTTGTCCTTACATATATGCCTGTATTCCCCTCCACTGTGTGTGCAAAGCATGAGTGGTGCATACTGAGGAGTGTCTGCACTAACATCTGCGGCTGCCAGATATGTCTGGTCCACTGGTGTTTGCAGACATGGCCTTTATGTATTTAAGTGTGTGAGCATGCCCAGTATGACCTTTCAGTATGGCTGTCTGTATTGAATGTGTCAACTGAGTCCAGGTAGTTTGTACTGCAGTGCTGACCTTTGTGTTGTACACCTACAGGTAGCATGCTGTCTCTGCAGGATATCCGTCAATCATTTGGCATTGACTGTTACTACATTTCTGCATAGGATGGGGGGGGGGGAACACCTGGCTATTTCTACATTTCTACACAGGACTTGGGGCACACCTGTTACTATATTTCTACGTAGGGTGGGGGGAGCACACCTGACACTTGTACACATTTTCTAGGACTGTACTAGTATGTCGGGTACTCCATTTCAGTCTGTAGTCTTACCTATCGTGCTGACTAGAGGCATATCAGTTTACTACAGATCTTAGCTTTTAATTACCTACATATTAGTTTCTGACTTCCTACCCTTCAGAACTGACATCTCACTGCCTGACCTGCTGTAGTCTGTCTGTGTAAGCCGGGGGGGTGTCACCCATAGGCCTCATTCAGAGGCCATAGCACAGCCTCTGTTTGTGTTGTCTACACTTGTCCTGCTGGCTGTGACTGTTGTTTGGTATGTGAACCCCCCTGACTGGCATGTGTGAGTCACTTACCTTGTGGGTGTCCCAGTATTGTGGGTGGTGCTGAAGGGCTGCCTATGTCGGATGCACATAGTACACTCCCTACACATGGTCAAGCACAGGTAGTGTCATGTTTGGCATCCCTTTTACTGTATGTGAGAGTCAAAGAGAGGTGTTATTCCCTGAGTCCCTCCTGTGTCAGTGTATGTGCTATGTGTTGCCTCTTTGCCAAGGCCAGGGCATACTGGGCATGCTTCCTTCTGCCTACTGGGGCAGGCTCAGGTTGTTCATCCTCTGAGTCATTCTGTGCATGTGCAGGCCTTGGCAATGGTGGAGGGCTGTGTGGCCTTGCCCCATGCTGTTCCTGCTGCAGCTGTTTCCACATGATCATATTGTGTAGCATGGCACATACAAGGACAATTTGGGTACATGTAGCTGGTGAGTACTGCAAGGCTCCACCGGATGTGTCCAGGCACCGGAACCGGGACTTGAGCATCCCAAACACATGCTCTACTATAATTCTGGTCTGTGCGTGTACCTCATTATGGAGTTCTTGTTCGTGTTTGTGTGTGTGTGCATTTCTGATGGGTGTCATCAGCCACGGCTCCAGTGCATATCCAGCATCCCCCACTAGGTGACCATCAGAGATATCCCCATTGGCAAATCTGTGGTACAGCTGCATCAGATGCCAGATGCGGGAATTGTGATAGCTTCCAGGGCATTCATTATTATGCCCTGGGCAACGCACACCACCTGGCAGTTGATGGAGGGGAAGCCCTTGCAGTTGATGTAGACCCTACCCTGCTCACTGGGTGGTGCTTTGATGCATATCTGCGTGCAGTCTATAGCACCCACTACCTCTGGGTATTCTGCTATTTGGTGGAACAGTTGCATATTGCTGGCCAACACCTCACGGGTGTTGGGGAAATATACGTGCTCACCGATGTGCTGACATGGCATCCAGGAACTGGTGGAGTACCCTGGATGCCGATGCCTGTGAAATCCCCATCATATCCTCAGTTGGCCTTTGGAAGGTACCTGTAGCTAGTATTTGTAGGCCTACACATACCTTGGTATCCACTGGGATGGGTTCCCCTCTCTTTTGTGTGTCAGGCATAGCCGGCACAGCTCAACAATTTGCTGTAGGAGGTCCTTGTCCACTCTATAATGCTCCACTATCTCCAGCTCATGTAGCCCCTGGTAGGTTACCCTGGGTCTGTACACTCTTCTCCGTCTCCTCACTGTGGGTTGGTTGACAGCATTTACATCCTCACCACCCTCAGCCTCTTCCACAAATTGTTGTATGATAGCTATTGCAGCCCCTATCATTTTGCTGTTGTGTTAAAAGTTCCCTGCTTGTTTACACCTGTGGTGTAGAGTGCGGGAAAAACCAGAGGGGAAGGTGTTTGCATAGTTTATAGTAGTGTTCTGGGCTGAGCTGGTCTGCTGCCTGTGTAATTGGCTGATTCTGATACATTTCACCTGCCAGCTAAGCTAGTTCTCCTTGATTACCTTCCTACTGCTGTCTTCCCTTCCCGTTGCCTTCCTGTTTAAGCCCGGGTGCATGCCGTGCAAACAGAGTGCTCAAATGTGCAAAGTGCTGCTATTTCCTGGTTTAACTTCTTTTTTCTTCCTGTAAAACCTGGTGTGTGGTGCGCACACCTGCTTAGGCTTTGTAAAGAGTGCTGGGCAGGTTTAGACACACCTCCTAGCTTATCTGTGCTAAGCTAGGAGCAAACCCGAGCCACAGGGCTCCAGTCCGCTTACAGTATGCCTGACACCCCCCCATGATGTCACCTAACTCCTAGGCTTGCACCAAGATATTCCTACTCTTACATTGTTGGGACCTGACTAACATGCTGGGAAAAACTGGGATTCACTATCCTTCCCCTCATTTGCATAGGATTGCCTGCTAATGCATAGTTACATGTCTGGCACTGAGCCTCCCCCCTTAGCAACCACTACTCACTGGCCATGTTGTCTTCTGCCTGCCTTTGAGTTGCATGGCAGAATAGTGATTTTAGTTAGAATGCTTAATTTACATTCATTTTGTTATTTTCCCCCCGATCCCATTTGTGCACCGCTGCCCTACGCTTAAACAGCCGAGATCGGCTAAAAAAATAAAAGTTGATTTTTGTGTTTTTTTTTTTACTGTTTGCAATGCCAGTGGCCTCATACTTGGCCATTTGCATGCTTACTACATGATATGCAGCCTTTATTTGGAGCTGTCACAGCTCCGTTTTGGATTTTGCAGAAATGTACTCGGTTACTAACCGAGTACATTTCTGCAGATAGCACTAGTCCTGCACAGATGGTTGCAAGCTTCCTGGATTGCAAAATCACCTCATTTGCATAGATTTCTCCTGCAAATGGGGTGATTTGCATGCAAGGGCTTAATCCGTGCAGGATTAGTGCAGGAGCGCTCATGCATGCCCCTGCAGGCTGTTCCTGGATTGCACGGCAGACATATTGCCTGTTTGAGCTCCTGCACCGATCTTGCATGCTGTGCAAGCTATAGAGAATCCGAAGGAGTATCTTGCTAGAGTTAATGGCTTTCCTGAGATACTTAAGTGCTTCCATAAGATACTGTTATTTATGAGTACAGGATTATGGACCCAAATACAACATCACTCTGCTGATGCACTGAATCGACACTCCACTACATCTGCATCCAACTGACTGAAAATATGACAGACAATTTGGGACAGCTGAGAGATATACTGAATGCCCACAGGGAGGTGTTTTACAGCATCTATATGCAGTCATTAATCACCACACCTACATTAAGACATTCTACAAAACCTACCATTCATCATCTGATTCAGGGCTTCTGTGGTATAAACCAAATCACTCCTCAACGTACTCTTCAAACACACAACCAATGCCATAACTAGGGTAAGGCACACAGAAGGCGGCTGGATTGGGTGCAAGCTGTTGGGGAGCATGATCAGCACTGCTGAATCATTGTAGAGTATGAGTGCAGCACTGGAATGCATTTAAGAAAGTGTGACTGATAACTGCAGCTCCTTAAATGAATGTGTTTTGTAGCTTTATGTGATAGTAACTGTAGCAGAGTGTTTGCATAAGTTTGAAAGTCATGTGTTTTGGGGTCTTCAACATCTTATTGTGTGGCTGTTAGCCTGAGGACTGCTCAGGGTGCCAGTTGACCTACCTACTGCATTGCATACCACACTGTAAAAACAAATCTTGTATTCTTCATAGCGCACAGCATAGTATTAAATTATTTTCCAATTGCATCCTTATAATGACACATTACAACCTTATTGACAATGGCTATAATTTCCTAGCTTTATGTCTATGCCTTACCATTACAAATGCATACTTGTCATAAGCTGATCTCCTCATCTTTACTGTATTATGTCATCTCATACTCAGTCTGTTAAAGGAGAAATTACAGCCAGTCAACTGTAAAATATTACAAGTGTTTTATTAGTGTTTTGCCTTGACCATATTACTCAGTTAATTCTACTGTTTTGACGTCAGTTGCTCAGCACAACTGAACTGCCTCCATTTTTAGTCAATGCAAATGCTCTTCATGTTGTACATTGTACTTAATGTTATGCACTTGGGCCTGCTCCATAAATAAATAAATAAATAAAAAATACATTTACAATGAAGATTGTCCTTACAGGTTTTCTCCTAGGTCCTCAAATATCTGGTCATAATACTGGCAGATTCCCTAATGGATCCCTTCAGTGGATCACTGTTCAGTGAGAACATGCCTGAGTAGTGCAAGACAGTAAAAAGTGATATCCTTTTATAAGGGTTGTGCGAGTAAGTGGTGTGGGCAGGAAAGAAGTGTAGGGAACAGTACGCCTGTCAGCTCAATAGCAGTAGCAGGGAAAGCCATAGAGTATCCTGAGGAAAAAGATAGAGACTTTTGAAGACAACTGTCTACAGGATAATAAACAACGGTCGGAGCTTGAGGAACAATGTGAGACGGTAGTAGCCGCATCTAACAAAATGCTGTGGTCTATCCTCAGGAAGATAGAGCAGAATGATAGGCTCCAGAAGCAAAGAGGTAAATAGTCCTTGTTCATGCCACAGCCTCAGTTTTGTATGTAGTTCTGGAAGCCCTATAAGAAGAGGGACATGAAACTACTGCTAGGAGTTCAGAAGAAAGCCACAGGAAAACTGTCTATAATGGTAGGTAAAATACATGACTAGAAAACATAGCTGCTGCAGCTCTTCTCATCAATGGACATTAACAAGGAGACATGATACGGCTATACAAGATAATGTCAGTGAGGTGTGAAGGGGTATTCTTGAACACAAAGGTCAGAGGGGTAAGGGGGGAACGTAAGAAACATAGAAATTAAGGTCTCCCCGCATCTCTTAAAGTACTTCTTCATGATGAGTTTTGGATCCATGAAACAGCATCAGAATGTGACTTGGAGGGGAACGTCCTGGTAGCCTTCAAGGGGCATACATTAAATTTTGTCCTTGGGATGAGAAGTTAAACTGAGGTCTCATCTACTTGAGTTGATGGTAGCTCAGGTAGATGTGAAAGATCCCATGAAACCTACTGAAAAGAGTAGGGGAAGTTCTCAGATACCCCTGGCCAGATTTTTCCCTAGTAGTATAAATTCCACCTCAGGTCTCCCTTGAAAACAGGCCACTAGCCTACTTGGACTAAGCTTGTCAATGATGGATGGATAAATAAATTAAATAAATTAAAATGAATGGATAAAAGTAAAAGGGGAGGGAGGTATGTACAGGAGAATATTAAATGTACTTAAACCACAGACTAGATAGGCTTATTACATTGTTCTGCCATCAAGCAAATTAATGCAATACATACAGACACACACGTGTATATATATATATATATATATATATATATATATATATATATATATACATATATATCTTTATATACATGTAATGGACAAACAAAAAGTCAAAACAGCGAGTGTATATAAATAAACAGAACTGTTTACTAAAATCATTCTTGCGTGGTCCAGTACTTACCTCTAAATGGGCATTCAGTCCCAATAATTTTTCCTTCACTGACTGCCTGCAAAGGAACAAAAAAAAAGTTATGACTTCATTACTATAGTTAATTTTGGCTAATACAACATTGCTTTACATATTCAGAGGCATTTTCCGGTGAATGTGAAATATACTGCTGCTTGTGAATATTGCACACTGACAGCACACTGACAGCACTGGACTATCCTCACAGAAAATGTAACTTTGCTGTTACTGTAACTTTGCCCTTAGACATCCCCACTAGTAAATCTCAGTCATATAGAGGAGCCATTGGAAGCAAATTCTGATTTCTCCAAGTCTTTTGGGTTTCTAATACCATGACAGGAATGGACCCCATTCCTAAGTCAAAGTATGATTAAAGTTCATGAGATTAGTATTGTTTCACTCTTTGATGTTAGCCCGAAGTGCTCTTTGCTGCACCAACAATGTGCCCAGTAATGATTGTCACACCTCTCAACTGTCCAGATTTTCCCAGAATATCCAGAGTTTTGCCTCATATTTTTGGTTTGTTCCTCAAAAAATTTGTGGTTTTATGGATCTTTGTGGCAAATCATTGAGAAATGAATTCACTACATAATGACAGGCATTGAGATATAGACTTCATATCCTTCAGAAAATACATGTTAACACCTTTTATTCTAGCAACTTTCTAAGTTTATAAGAGCAATATTTAAAATGTATCCCTATTTTTTTGTGTTTTGTCTCCCCATTATTTTTGGCTTTGTTCAGATTTTTTGTGCCAAGAGGTTGAGAGCTAGTCCTTCTGCAATTCATATCGAGTTACATGTATTGGTAACATATCTTAATACAACTGTAAATTCTTTCAGAATCATTGCTCCTACTACTATTGGAATTGTCTAGGTATCCTTCTACCACATTCCCCTTGTTTCTGCCTGCAAATCCTGGCATTTTATGACTTTGTGTGTCTCTGTACATAAGGCACTGTAGTCACTGGGTGTAGCAATTTCATTAATCAATGCTACTTTTATCTTCTTTTCATGGACTACTATATCTGATTTTCTCACATCTATTTTTTGAACTATTGGTAATGGGTGATCCCATGTGATATAAACTTCATCATTTTCTGTAATCCTTTGTGGCTTGTGTTTCCAGTGTTTTTCATCTATTTCAGTATTATAATGTTTGCACAATCCCCAGTGCAACAGTCTTGTCACATTATTATGCCTTTCAGTATACAGTCCTTCTGCCATTAGTATATCACAGCCAGCAACAAGGTGTGTGACTGTTTCCAATTCTGTTTTATAAAACCTACATTTGTCTGTTTCTCCCACATATTCAATGGACTTTGTAAACCAATGTGTATGCAGTCCAATATCTTGAGCGGCCAATATTAACCTTTCATCTTTTGGTTAAAATTCACCTCTCCTTAACCATTCCTGCATTCGAGCCTGGTCAACGTTAGATTGTTCCAAGAGTTTGCTATACTTGCAACTATACTTGTGCATTTTCCTCACTTCTTGTCTTTTCATCTGATCCTTCCCCCTTACATTCTTTTTTGCTTTTTGGCATATTCGGTTCTTGTCTGATTTTTATTTACTTCTGCTTTGATTTCCATTCCTGCTTGACACCAATATGCTTCTGCTAAACTAAGCAGGGAAGTCATCTTAGACTTATTCTCCTCATATTTCAAAACTTCCACTACATTTGGGTTTTGTTAGGTCAGCACATATATATGCAGTCCCACGACTGCAGATCTATACATTTAATCAATTTCGAGGAGGCCCATACCTCTTTCAGAATGGAGATGATTTTTAGAAATCATTTGATGAGCATGAAGCATCCTTCTTGTTTTCCTGTCCAACCAATCCAACACCTTTTGGAGCCAGTCAATCACTCCAAAACTATAAGTTAGGACAGAAAGAGCAAATTGATTTATAGCCTGGACTTTGCTCCTAGATGTCAATGCTGTTTTCAGTATTAATTTTAGTCTTCTCAAATATTTCTTACTAAGTTTTATTCACATTTGTTCACATTTTATTTTTGACCCTTCTTCATTTCCCAGATATTTATACACTTCCTCTTGCTCAAGTTCTTTTATATCATATTCTTGTCCCAAACTCATGTTTTCCTGGTGCTGCAGTTTTCCTGCTTTAAAGGTTGTTTTTGCACATTTATCAAGACCAAATGACAGTCTTATATAATCTGAAAAAGTTTAGACCACTTGCAGTTGTGCTTTCAGTTCTTCATATGAGGAACTATAGAGTTTCAAATCATATACAAAAAGAATATAAGTCTTTACACTTTGTTGTTTTCCGGAAGCCAAATTATAACCATAACCTAATCTGTTAAGTAAACAGCTTAATGGGTTACGCACAGACAAAAGAACAGTGAGAGAGAGAGTTGCCCTGGAATATCCCCCTTTGAATTTTTCTCCCTGGAATAATAATTTGTCCGTAATCATGGCTTAACTGCAAAGTGGTTTGCTACTGTTTCATGATGGCTGTCATGTAATCGATCATTGTAGGGTGTATCTTATACATTTTTTAAACACTCTTTTATCTATGAATGTCGGATATTGTCAAATGCTTTTTTGTAGTCTATCCATGTCATACTTAGATTCTTCCCATTTTTACAGTTCTCCATTATTTATTTTATTCTTATTTTTATTTATTTTTTTTATTTTACATTTGTTAACCGGGAAAGTCAGACTGGACACAAGTCCATTTTCAGCAGAGGCCTTGGGAGAAAAGCTCCATATTGTTATACATTTACAACAGTAATTTTAAACAAACAAGAACAGTGAAATATTAGTGTAAACTTTGTACATATATACAGCAATGAGTAAGTATAAACAAGCAAACTTACTGCATACTTAGTAAAAACATAATAAACAGCAGAAGAAAATATAACTCATTGGAATAGGTTATATAGAACTATTGCATGCAATATACTGAAATAGTAATACTTATTCTTAAAAGTATTTAACATGACACTATATAAGAGAACACTTGTTAGCAGAGGAGACACTCATATTAGAACTAGCCTTAGAGTACATACTGATGTAGTCATTGTGGTGTTGTAGAAATCCAACCTAGTAAAGGTATTACTCACAACAGCATTTTTGTCAGGATACATACTGTGAATAGACTTTTGTGGTATTGAAAATATCAAGCCTAGCATAAAATCAGCAGTATCAGTCTTGGGAAAGGACACTAAGTTCGATGCAGAAAAAGGGAGAGGGTATGAGAATATAGATGAAAAGTACTTTAAGTTAAGTGATTAACCTGGGGAGTCACAGGAGCATAACCAGCAGCTTTATTTAACAACAAATGATCCTTTGTTCCGTATGACTTTCTTTTATTACCCTTTTGCTCTACTACATTGATTTTCTTTTAAATGACTTTAAACTCTGTCAGCATCAATTCTAGTATATAGTTTATATGTCATCAGAAGGCAAGTTATTGGTCTATAGTTTTTAGGGTAGCTTGCATGTTTGCTCTTAAGAAGGAGCATTGTTTTTTACTGTTGTTAACCAGGCTGGTGTCTGTTTGGGGTGCGCATATAAACAGTTCTTACTCATGGCTAAATCTTCATGTAAGATGTTAATACGTTTAGCCAAAAGTTAGGAACTGCATCTAGGCCTGGGGTTTTCCAGTTAGGAACTTTTATTAACTTTGTTTCAATCTTTCTGGCCATTACTTCCTCCCATTTCATATTGTGTACATTTGAATTTATTCTTTCCTTTACTTCTTCCATCCATTTAGCATCTTTATGTTTCATAGGATCTTTATAGATATTTCTCCAAAATGTAGCTATTTCTTCTTTTATTTTTGGTGGTGTTTCAATTCCTTTTTCCTTGTTTCCCCAATTATCTATAAAACTTTTTTGGGTCATCAATAAATTGTTTATTTTGTACCTTTCGTTTATATTTTTCTACATATCTTCTAAGTTTTTTGCCTGTGATGATATGTTTAGTTTATTATTTGTGATACTGCATGATAGATCCTGATCTGTTCTGATACTGCACATTGCTTTTATTGTGTTAATCTTTCTGTGTATTTTTGTAGATCTGTTCCCTCTACTAAAGTCTTCTAACAGTAACACTTCTTATCTTAACTGCTTTATAGTTTTCTCTATTTTGTACTTCCATGGTGGCATTTGATTTCTCCCCTTCCTTTCCCCTACTACCCTGTGTTTTTTCTGGTAAGACTTTATCTGTTTTTATTTTACCTGCACAGTAATATATCCTATTTACTTTTGTTATAGCACATGAGTCTCTACGAACTGTCCTAATTACGGCCCTCATTTGTTTTATCAAACTTCTAACTTTTTGGGTTTTATTTATTTTCTGTAATCTATTTCTTTCATTGATCTTAATATGTCCGTCCATCTGTATTCAATCAATAAACTCTTCTCTTGAAACATTTTCTGCTAAACTGAGGGCACATTCTTTGTTTTCCAGGCCTGTGGGCATTCTATAGAAAGTTCCAGTGCATATTCCTGTGCCACATTCTCTTCACTGTCATCCTGTGTCATCCATTGCTCTTTCCTGTGGGAACTCACTGGCCTATCACTCCAAAACATTGACTACATCAGAGTTGCCACAATTTCCTGTTCTTTCCCTTCCTATGCAACTCCAACTGAATGTTTGAACTGGTTTCCTAAGGAAGGCTTCAAAGTATCTTCATTTGGCAACTGATCAGATGTTTCCATCTCCACTGGTGTCTCCTTAATTTGGCGATCCATTGCTCTATCCTGCTGTGATGTTATCAGAGTTAGATTTTCTACATTAAATCCTTCACTTCACAGGTAATCCAGACACTCAATTTCTATTTCTTTAACTTCTCCATTACTAATACTCTCTTCTACTTTTCCTCTTTGTTTTCTTCATCATTGGATGATGTGAGTCATCAGATGACCTAAAAGTGACTTTGTATACAAAATCCATTCACGACCTATTCTCTAATGTGAGATCACCTGAATGTGTACTAGTGTTGGTGATAGGTAGCATTCAGAACTGGGATTTCTAAGCTTACCTTCAAGGTTGTGTGTTGCACACTTGGGGTCATATGTAATAGCTTTCTAGTGTAGGCTAAATCCAATTAGTAATTGGTTTAAAGTATTTTCACCCTAAGACTTTATATGTGTTTGCTATACCTTGCTAAGTTATGCATTTGCCACAAGTTTAGACTCAACCTTCCTAATATATACTCAGAATGTACGGTAACTACTCATAGCTGACGCTACATTCTGTTATTTGGAAAAAGGCAAACCAGTTAAGCACCAGAATGGCATGTGAGCCAACCTTAAGAAATGTCTTGCACCCCCTGCTTATGTTAAGGTTGGGTCCCACACTAGGCAGTTCTGCCTGTACTGACTAACAAATGACAGCAACAAAACATAACATTTGCTTCTGCCTGCTGCCTGTACTCTTAAGATGTCCCTAACTTCCTGTAAAAAAAAAAAAAAAAAAGAATAACAGGATGTTCGCCTGCATAATCTGTATGTATGTCATTACTCATTACTTAGTGACTTCAAGCTTCAGTGGTTTGGCTGAAAGCCACATATTCTATGCAGAAAATACCAAAATATGAAGGAAAAAAATATGAAGCAAAAATCTGGAAGTTGTGTGAAAATCTACACACTTGAGAGACATAGAGGTAGTGTAAATGTAATGGAGTGCATTGACAGCACTTGCTAAGTGTTTTACGGCTTTGAAAGCTGGGAAAACACTTAGCTATTTTTTCCTCTTAAATTAGTAGCACATAGAGCAGATAAAGCTCCATGCACTACAAAAAATTATTTCCGTCTCATCGATTGTAACCCCTTATTAGATGTTCTTGACATGGTTGCCAAGATACCTCTTGAACTTTGCTCTTGAGGTGAATTTTTTGGCATCCATGTCTCCTATACAGAATAAGCAGGTTATGGTCAGTGAACCAATCATAACCTCTATATTACACATTTATATTAGGATCCTTTAGAACAAGTTATAGACTATGACTTCTATAATCTAAGCTGTTTTTAATTAACAAACCCTTCCATACCTCTGAACTGTACAGATTTTCTCATAATGTCCAGCTTTTTGCCTCATATTTTTGGCCCATTTTTCATAAAATTGTGGTTTTGTGTTAAATTATTGGCAGTTCATTAAAGATCGAAGAAGATGATTCTAAGTAGCACGGACAGTTTTTGAAAAAGTCTGTTTCCACATATCACTAGGTCAAGGGATGGTCTGTTAAAGAGAATGCTAGAGGGAATTGTAGGCTCTTGGCCAACAAAAGGGTGTGGAACAGGAGGAGAGGGAGAGGGCAAGAAAAGGTTCACCAGTTATAACGGTGTTAGTGCCTGAGAACTATATTGAGCTGCATTTATCTCAAAACAGATATGCAGTAACCCATTTATTATTTTTTGTGCTTTTATCATTTTTGTTGCAAATGCTCAGACTAAAAAATATATATACATGCCTTACTCCTTTCAGAAAGAAGTTAAGCAGTTAACATTCATATCAGATTCATGCATTCATATCTGAAACAGATGGTTGTCTCTCACTCTCTGTTTCTTAGTCCTCTAAGAGCACTTAGTATTTTCTGTGCTACAGATTATGCATTCCCATCCTGTGCAGTATTGCAGTAACCTTACTGTTTGCTGAGGGCCAGTTCAATGACACTCTTAATGAATGGATTAATTATTGTGAATTTCAGAGAGGAACAAGAAGGTGAGTGGAGTGTTTTTCCTCACTTTTTCCATTGTATCCTAGTTTGTACAATCTCTGCTTAAAATCTAAGATCAAAATATATCTTTATGTATACATGTATATACAGTATTTGCTGTTTTGTGACCTGTCAAGGTTTTAGACATTCTGGGATCAATTAATTAGATATCAAGTGAATTAATCTGTGTAGATATCCACTGCAGATTATTCAAATACTGATGGGAGGGCTTAGTTCCTTTGTCATTTCAGTCAGCTAGGGCCTTAGACCTGAAAGTATAGTCCACCAACCAAAATGTGGTAACTTCTGTCACACCAAGAAAAGGTTAAAAAAAATCTGACACAGAACCAAAAATAATGGCATACACTAAAATCCTTCCTTCTCCTTCTCTATTGCAGGTACAGTGTTTCCAGGTTTTAGGTGATTGTAGTTCAACACTCCGATATATGCTATAGCCTAACCCGTGGGATTCACAAATGCTAATAATCTAAGTTTTAATACCATAATCTAGGCTGCAAAAGGAAATTACATTAGTGTTTTTTTAAGTATAATCAGGCCCAAACAGGTTTTATATAATGTTATAGACTGACATTTGATACAATCTCTAGCTAGACGCACACAGTTATTTATGAGACAATTTATCAGAAACCCAGCCATTTCCACCTTTAAGTATAATTAAAGGGTTAGTATGCACACACTGGGGGAGGTGAACTACTCTAAGAACTTTTTGTCACATATTCAGACCATGACTTCTATTTCCACATCATTTTAAGCAGAACACTTAGGCATGTACTACAAGAAGAGAACTGTCTATAACATCTGTGAAAATCAAACTTAGTACAATTATACTATAAATCATTGCACTGTCAGGTTGCCATGCTGTACATGGCAGCAGTGTGCTGTGGGTGACATGCTGTATATGGCAGCAGGGTACTGTGGGTGTCATGCTGTACATGGCAGTGTGCTGTGGGTGCCATGCTGTACATGGCAGCGGTGTGCTGTGGGTGCCATGCTGTACATGGCAGCGGTGTGCTGTGGGTGCCATGCTGTACATGGCGTTGGTGTGCTGTGGGTGCCATGCTGTACATGGCGGCAGTATGCTGTGGGTATCATGCTGTACATGGCATCAGTATGCTGTGGGTGACATGCTGTACATGGCAGCAGTATACTGTGGGAGACATGCTGTACATGGCAGCAGTATGCTGTGGGTGACATGCTGTACATGGCAGCACTATACTGTGGGTGACATGCTGTACATGGCAGCAGTGTGCTGTGAGAGACATGCTGTACATGGCAGCAGTGTGCTGTGGGTGACATGCTGTACATGGCAGCAGTATGCTGTGGGTGACATGCTGTACATGGCAGCACTATACTGTGGGTGACATGCTGTACATGGCAGCAGTGTGCTGTGAGAGACATGCTGTACATGGCAGCAGTGTGCTGTGGATGCCATGCTGTACATGGCAGCACTGTGCTGTGGGTGACATGCTGTACATGGCAGCACTGTGCTGTGGGTGACATGCTGTACATGGCAGCACTATACTGTGGGTGACATGCTGTACATGGCAGCAGTGTGCTGTGAGAGACATGCTGTACATGGCAGCAGTGTGCTGTGGGTGACATGCTGTACATGGCAGCAGTATGCTGTGGGTGACATGCTGTACATGGCAGCACTATACTGTGGGTGACATGCTGTACATGGCAGCAGTGTGCTGTGAGAGACATGCTGTACATGGCAGCAGTGTGCTGTGGATGCCATGCTGTACATGGCAGCACTGTGCTGTGGGTGACATGCTGTACATGGCAGCACTGTGCTGTGGGTGACATGCTGTACATGGCAGCAGTGTGCTGTGGGTGACATGCTATACATAGCGGGAATATGCTGTGGGTGACATGATGTACATGACAGCAGTGTGCTGTGGGTGATATGCTGTACATGGCAGCAGTATGTTATGGGTGATATACTGTACATGGCAGCAGTATACTGTGGGTGACATGCTGTACATGGCAGCAGTGTGCTGTGGGTGACATGCTGTACATAGCGGGAGTATGCTGGGGTGACATGATATACATGGCAGCAGTGTGCTGTGGGTGACATGCTGTACATGGCAGCAGTGTCCTGAAATGCTGGGAGCACCCTGATTTTAAATATTACCAGATTGCATTTCTACACTTTTGACCTTGTGCAAACCAGTTACTGTCCTTGTATTTCCAGGGCAGTCTCGGACAAAGGGGAGGTGCTTAGTCATTCTATATGATTTAATAATAAATAAAATACCTTCTTACCTGAATGCACAGGTACTTGTGATTCCTTACACCCAAAAATTCATTTAGTTTCTGTAAAACAAAAGGACTTTTCACAAATAATACTTAGTACTAAAATGACAAACTCAGCAAATTCTTGGTTTCAAAAGTCACCCTACACATGTATAATAGCAGAATACATAATGATAAAAATTGAAACTGTAAATATGTACAATATGAAGCACATTTTGGTTCAGTAACAGTGGGATAAAGATATTGACCAATTAGTCTAACCTTATAATTGTTTGTTTTTATAGATATTAGCCACCATATTATTCTGATACAATTATTTGTCTTATATGGTTAGTTTACATATATGTTTGTTTGTGTGTGTGTGTGTGTGTGTGTGTGTGCTTGTGTATATAGTTAGAATGCCTTTTTCAATTACATCACTCAATTTAAGTGGAATTAATGACAGATTAGCAGATATGCAATTCATCTGTTTTGCATGAATTCTTGCCTCCTCCTGACATTTTTATTTTTTAAAACAAAAATCTTTATTGATTTATCACTTATAACATAGGATATCATACACTGATATGAAAATAAACCATACTGACATATTTTCAGTCACAAACATTATACATTACATTTAAGTGTCTATACAGTTATTGTCAGTCGAACATTACATAGCTCATTCAATTCATACCTTCCTTTAAACCTCGTTCCTCCTCCAAAACATTATTCTTTATGTATTTTCCCACAATTGCCATTTTTTCTATGTAATTTACTCCTACTCTTTTCTAGAGATGCCACATTTAGTTCTTTTATCTCCATTACTATATTCACTACTTTTAATATGGTTGGTTTAGACTTTGATTTCCATTTTCTAATAATTGCTTTTCTGATAGCCAACAGAATTAAAGTCAGCAAAGCCTTTCTATGTCTAGGCAATTCAGACCCTGTACCATAATTTAAAAAAAAAAAAACATAATTTCCTTTATTACACTAAAGTTACACCAATTTGTTCACCCACTATTTCTGACAAAGTAGTCTACAATGAATTTTTAAAAGTCTGCCAGCTCATTACAGTCCCAAAAAATATGTCCCCAATTACCTCTTTCTTCCCAATCACAACTCCAACATTTGGTATCTACCTGAAGAAACATTCTTTGGAGTCTGCTTGGGGTATAAAATACCTATGCAATCACTTCCAAACAAAATCCTAAATCTTCTAGACTTTGTTGAGCCATACATATATCTTCCCATTGTTTCTTTCTGAATTGCTTATAAAATATTTCTCTCTCCCCAATCCTTTATAACCTCCTCTGACTGATTCCCATCATTATCATGTAATAAATAAGATCTAGATTTGACTAAAAACTATACCGGTGCTGGTCTTTCACATACAATCTCAGTATCCCTTTCTCCTTGCTTATACTCTGATATCAATCCTTGATATGGAAGGCAGTCTCTAGCCTGCAGTTTAAATGCATTTTTGGCCTATTTCCATTCTATTACCTTTGCCTCTCAAATTATTTGCTCCCAATACCTTGGTTTCTTTGAAAGTTTTCTAGAGCAAATTTTAGCCCCATTTTGCCTATTCTCTGTACCCCTAATTGCAGTCACCCCTATTGGCAGACTCTCCTTTCTTCATTTCCTTGTTTGCTTAGTTCTTAGAATACTTTCTGCTACTCCATGAATATAATATTTTACATGGCTGTTGTTATACTCCTAAGGATTTACATCCAAGGTCCCAGCCCCTCCTAATGTCTTGAGCTTCCCCCCCAATTTACCATCATCCCTTTCCACTTTGAATTACAGTTTTCTGTTTGTGCTATGTATAGGAACTTTAACTGTGTAAGCTCTGAAATATTCCTTCAAATCAGGTAATCCCAAACAACCTTATCATACTGGAAGTATCAACTTATCCCGCTTGATTCTTGCCCTCTTCCTCTAACAGATACCCTCCTTCAACTCTTTAATTGCTATCCAGAACTACTCCTCTAGCTGAAAAAAATATATGTATGTCTAATGTGTATAAAGGGACTAAAAACATTTTCACTGCTTCTATCTTGCTAGCCATATCCATAAAACAGAGCTTCCAGCTTCTCAGTTTTTGCATTATCTTTTGTTTATTCTCTTCCCATACATCCTTGGCTGCCATAACAGAATCTTTTTTAACCCATGCTCTTAAGTACTTCATTTTATCATGTCCTCCATAAACATGAGTATTGGAAAACAATTCATCTGAGGGTACATAGTTTACAGCAATTGCGTTTGTTTTATCTTCATTAATTTTGTATACCAAAAAGACTTGAAACTGTCTAGAATGTTCCACAACACTGAACTCTCCTTTTCTGGTATCACAAGGTACAAGATGATGATATCTGCAAATAAAGCCAACTTTTCTTAATTACCATACTGATTATATAATTGAATTTGAATCCCTTATTTTCTTTGCCCATGGTTCTAATTATAATGCAAATAAAGGGGAGTGGACACCCCCTGCTTGGTTCTTCTGTTCAAATAGAACTTATCAGAGAGAAACCCCCAAATTTAATTTTCACCCTATGCTCCCTCATATATCCTCTTAATTAACCTTATTAATGTGTTAGAGAATGCAAATGCTTCCATTGCCCTACTCAGAAAATCCTAGCTCACTCTGTTAAATGCATTCTCTGCATCAAAGCCCACCAGCAACAGTGGCATTTTCTTTCATTCTGCTTTCTTCTGGATCACCATTGTTCTATTAATGTTATTAAATGTTTGCCTTCCCTCCACAAAACCACACTGATCCACATCTATTAATTTTGGCAATGACTTTGCCATTTTTTTTAGCTATTATAGACATAAACACTTTATAATCATGGTTTAGAATTGTAATGGGCCTATATGAAGCTGGATCTGATGGGTCTTTACCATCTTTAGGTATTATAGCCACCAGAAATTTCTTCCAGGATGCTGGTACCTCTCCTCCTTTTTAAAATGCTGTTAAACACAACCTTCCAGATCTTTATCACTTTCTCACCTTTTCTCCAAACTTTCACAGAAATGCCATCTATTTCTGGAGACTGGTCATACATTACCATTTTTAACTCATCTCCTCCTATCCCAAGTGTCATTAATTGAGCCTCATCTACCTCTAACGTTGGCATATTTAATTTCTCCATAAGTATTTCCATTTGTATTTTTTCTTGATTTCCACATTTCTTGACTTTATATAGATTTTCATAAAATTTCTGATATATTTATAATACTTCTACAAGCTCTCTGGTTATTTTCCTTGTTATAGACTCTCTAAGTTTGGCAACAACCCCTCTACTTTCTGTTGCCTGAGCTGTTGTGCTAAAAGCTTTTTTGCTCTGGAATTATAGGATCATAGGAAGCTATTGGCTATTGGCCCTGAGGCCCTTACATGACTAGCCAAGAATTTAGCCCATGTTCCAACAAGTCAGCACCCTATGTCACTGTTCAGCAGGGACACAGGTGGAATCCCAGGGGTGTATTTTCTGTTCTCCATCCAGTTATCCAGGTTGTGCTTAAAAAGGCTTAATGAGGTACTCTGCTTTATGTGGAGAGATAGTCTATTCCACAAAAGGGGGAGTCTCTGGGACACAAATCTGTCCCGCCAAGTCCTTTTGATGTCACAGACAAGCTGAGGTCATGTGTGCGGGTTACTCGAGTGGAGCTTAACTTGTGGATATGCAGCAGTCCCATCAGGGCGGGGTCTGAGATTGCTTTGTATGCCAGACAGAGGTCACCTCTGAGGAGTCTGTAGGAGATTGAGTAGAGGGACAGGACTTTTAGCCTATCTGTGTAGGGTAGATGTTTGAGGCCCTGGATTCTCTGGGTGAGGAACCTCTGTGGTGGTCTATCCAGCTGCTGCATGTGCTTTGTGAGGCACATGCCGAAAGGGGCATTGTACTCAATAATGGGTTTTATAAGGGAAGAATACATGGATGTTATGACCACCTTGTCCCTGGATGAGATACCCTTACTAATGAGGTGGGCCATGTAGAAAGCCTTCTGTACAATGGTGGCAATATGGTGGTCAAAAATCAGTTTGCTATCAACCTAAGTGCCCAAGTCCCTCATGAGTAATTGCATGCTTAGGACCTTATTATTAATGTGATCATTTGTGGGGCGGTCACTCTCCCTGAAAGGGATGATAATGATGCATTTTTTGGCATTCAGTTTGACGTCATGTTTCTGGCACCAGTCATTTGTTTGGGTGAGACCCTCTTAGAGGATGTCCACGTCACTAGGGGAATTGATGACAGACCCAGCTTGTAGTCATCTGCAAACCTGGTCAGCCATAGCCCACAAACTTCGGCCTGCACCTTCGAAAAGTATATCCCAAACAGCAGAGGCCCCAAGACTGATGCCTGGGGTACACTGCTTGTTACAGGTCTACTACTTCAGGTGGCTTCCCCTATTTTGACTAGGTGGGTTCTATCAGTGAGCCAGTTTGCTACTCATCTGGTACCATATGGATTGATGCCTAGTTGAGAGAGTTTATCTATTATACATGAGTGGGGAATAGTATCAAAGGCTTTGTTCAGGTCAAGGTAGGCAGTGTGCACCATCTTCCCCTCGTCTATGGCCTTGGTGACTGTCTCAAAAAACTTGTCCAAATTTAACAGGCATGACCTCCCCTTGACAAAACCAAACTGTGTGGGATCAAGTGTCTGGAGGTTGCCAATGTCCTTGTTAATGAGGTCCATGATAATCTGCTCCATGGCCTTGCAGATCAGGCTAGTTAGGCTGATGGGTCTATAATTTCCTGGATCGGTGGATGCTCCACCTTTGTGCAAGGGGATGACAGTAGCTGTCCTCCACTCAGCTGGGATGGAGCCAGTACTCAAGCTTTGGTTGAATAGGGTGCCTAATG
The DNA here is from genome assembly GCF_019279795.1 of Protopterus annectens. Lineage (NCBI taxonomy): Eukaryota > Metazoa > Chordata > Ceratodontiformes > Protopteridae > Protopterus > Protopterus annectens. Next base: position 841,924,246 of record NC_056739.1, read on the forward strand.
GTGCTGCAAGTTCCTGCCTGAGTTCATGTAGGATGCAGCCTGGGATGTTATCGGGTCCCATGGAGGCTGTATTTTTTTGTCTTAGAGAGGGCAGTGATGACTTGCTCCCTAGAGATAAGAGGAGGGGAGAAGGTACTGGGGATGTCCTGTTTTACTGATGGGGAGGACACAGGAGCAAAATTTTCACTGAACCTGTCTGCCAGCAGGTTGGCTATATCTACAGCATTTGTGTATGTGGTGTCCTTGACCACCAGTTCTGTGCAGATCTAGGTGCTTCCCTGGAGATTGCAGACATATGTGAAGAAGGCCTTATGATTGTCTTTAGTAGATGTGGCCAGTTTGGACTCAAAGTTGGCTTTGGAGGATTTCACTAGTGCTCTTATTTGCTTGTTCAGGCTAAGGAGAGATTGCTTCCAATTAGGCACTTGCTCCTTCTTGGTCCTGGACAGCAATTTTTTTCCTTTTCTTATAGAGTTTATTTATTGGAGATGTCCACCAGACAGGTTTTCTCTTCCTTGAGGAGGATGATTTCATCCTGTCTGGTATTCCTGATTCCATGAAGCTATATAAATGCTCATATAGTATGTTGGTGTAGGTTTGGACATATGTGCCAGTCCCTATTGATGGACGGGGGGGGGGGGGCTGTGAAGCTATTTATACCTTCCTTCAGGATGTTGTAATCAGCTTTGGAGAAATTGTTTTGTTTGACCCTAGCTTGGGGGGGGGGGGGGTAAGGTGAGATGGTGACTTCAAAAGTGACTGGGTGACTTTAACTATCCAACCACAGATTGGAAGAAATACTCATGCCAAAACACAAATGCTCTGAGATTCCTTGATTTTGTCAATGCAAATGTCTTGGACCAGTTGGTTGACACCCTCACAAGAGGTAAAAATATCTTGGACTTGGTATTAACCAACATGAGTAGCCACTGCAGCATCCATATAGTGTCATAATCCCTGGTAAGAGCCAACATTTGCATTGATAAAATCAAGGAATCTCTGGGCATTTGTGTTTTGGCATGAGTATTTCTTCTGGTCTATGGTTGGATAGTTAAAGTCGCCCAGGATTAGAGTAAAGGGTTGAACCATGATAGATTTGGAAAGGTCCAGATAGATGGAGTGGGCATCTTTAGTCAAAGTTGGAGGCCTATAGCTAGCTATGATTTGAATAGGGGTCTTGTCAATTGTTAACTGCACCTGGAGTGTTTCCTGTGCAACATACTGTTTGACCAGCCAAGTGGTGTATATGTCTTTTATATATATATTGCAACTCCACCTCCTTTTGTTTTGTTGCCCACGGTTTGGGGTCTTAATGAATGATAGGATGAGAAACCTGGTATGGCTGGGGTGCTCTCTGCAGCTTTGAACCAGGTTTCTGTGACTGCACAAATGTCAGCTTCTTCCAAGGTTAAGAATGCTTGCAATGAGTGCAGTTTCATGTTTAGACTCCTAGCATTTAGCAGCATGACCTATAATTTATATTTTGATGAAATTTTCATGTTGGTAGTTTTGACCTCATGGCATTGCCTAAAAATGCACTATGGGGAAGGCAAGAGCCTTATTATTAAAAAAATAGTTACTTAACAACCTTATTATTAACAAAATAGTTACTTAGCGGCAATATTTCAAAATTGTGCATATTATCCAGGTAGTCCCTTATTTTCTCTTTAGCACTCTGCAGTTGTGCCTCTGCTTGTTCTGTGAGATTCCCCTCATTAGGCAATACTTTAACCTTTTCCAGTCCCTCTAAATAGTTTTTGTTAATTCTTAACCATATCTCTTTTTCTTTTATTTCTATTCTATTTTACCCCACTCCCTAGATATAATTTCTGAAGAAATTTTTACCTTTCTTAATAACTCTTGAATAATTTCTACTACCCATTCCTTAAAACCCTCTCTGTTTAGATGGGGAAGGAACAGTGTCTCATTTTTATTTCATTACCTGCATTTTTATTTTAGTTATTGGTGAGTGATCTGAAATAGTTACTGTATGCATATCAAAACTTTCAATTAAATGCACATGTGCCAATAAAATATAATTTCTGTCCTGCCTAGCTCAGTTTTTGTACCTTGGGGAATAATGATGTAAATTCTCTCCGAGCTCCTACTACTGAATTCACATTTTCCAAAACAACTACTTTTATAAATTTCAAAAATCTACCTTCCTTTGTCATATTTTCCCTTCTAGCCCTCCCCCGATACACCCTTACTGTTGCAAATTAAATGTAGTCCCCATGTAATTAATATTCCCTACTGAAAGCAGAGTACTTCTCCCAGATAAATGTATGCCAGTGTAATCCCCCCTCCCTTGCCAGTAGCCTATTACTACCCTAAATTTACTATTATTATCTTTTCCTCCCCTCTTCTACCACTACTGGAGCTCCTATAGCAATTAATACAAGTACTCCTCTTTTTCTATATCCTAGATAATCCACTGAATAACCATCCTGAAATTCTTTCTTTATCAAATCCACACACTCACTTGTTTCCATATGTCTATCCTGTAGCATAGCTATTTGTACACTGCATTTCTTAATATAGTTCACTACTTTCTATTTTGTATATACCTGTGAGAGACCATTCATGTTCAAAAATATTATGGAAAGTGTTGCCATTAAGATAAGTAGTAGTAACTCCCACCTGTTATGTATAACAGTTTTTTAAATGTCTAGTTTCAGCTTTTGTGTTACATGCATTCACTAATGTTTGGCAGGGTGATCTTTTATACAGTTGTTTCTTGTCACATGCATTTGAACCTTTGTCAGATTTTAGAAGACTTTTGTTTTAATGAAAACCCTCAAAAACACACACACACCCATAACACTCCCATAACCTATTAATATAAATACATTCAGCTATGTACATCTTCAGGTAATAAGGTCTAACCCTCCTAATAGGAACAACCTCCCCAGATTGACAGCTACACTCACAGGCTTTAACTGACCTATAATTAAGGTTATCCATGCTAAGTCCCATGGTAAAATCTATGGTTCTACTTTCACTAAGTGCTGTCTATTTTTGTCTTGTCTTTATTCCTTCCCCAGATGTAGAAAACATCTTGAATGCTTTCAGAAAACATTATCTTTTAGCCACTGAAAGAAAAAATATTCTGCTCGTATTGCCCTCTTATCAGCATGTCTCCATAGAAACATGAGAACCAGATACACAGTTGCCTTAAACTGCAAGCATGAATTCATAAGAACCAGGTTCTTATGTTTTTTTTCTATTTGCTTCTATTTGGCATTTGAAGGAGGTTAAACTGCAAGCTTCTAATTTTGCACTGTGAATATTTATTTGCTAAAGGAAAACTTTTCATTATAGTCAGTGTTCACTTATTTACTTGCTTCCACTTAAAACTCATTTTTAGATCAAGCCAGATTTCTTAATCTAGTCATCTCCCTATGGAAGAAAAAAGAAAAAGCATATCAGTTTTACTTGTCACGATCTGTATACTGTTACACTCCATCTCACACCTCAACAACCCAATATTACAGCTTATATCTTTAACATGCTTTTGTCCAGGCTTTTTTCTCTTTTTACATTGCATTGCCTACCTTTCTTAAAACTAAACAAGAAGAAAGAAGGAAAAAAGAAGAAAAAATGGGGGCACCAATTAACTTTAGTATCCCCATAGCACAAAACAAAACAAACAAAAAAACCCTGAAAATGATTTACTATGCAACATGCAGTATATGTCATGTTTTATTAAAATACTGTTAAGAACAAAAATTGTTTTACTTACAGTTACCCCTGTTAAGAACAAAAATTGTTTTACTTACAGTTACTTATTTTCCTTCACTTCCCATACCCTTAATGTTCTTCCAAACATTAAGGAGAGGGGTTTGACATAATGGTTAAGGTGTTTACCTCACATACACAAAGTTCAAGGTTTGAGTCTCACAGAAATTGACTAGGCTTAAAATGAACCATAAAGGCAGTAAGCCTAGTACTTATCTATAGAATACAGAACATTAGAGTCCCCTACAAGTTTAGCAAAGTAAAAAAAAAGTCCAATATTTTCAGGTATTCTTATTGAGTCATATTTCACAAATGTGATTGATACTTGTAATCCCACATTTATTCATTAAAGTTGCTGGTCTTCTTCCAGTTGATCTGCAACTCCCAACACCAGTCTCTGGTTAATTTTCAATGTACTCCTGGTTCTTCTAGTTAACTCCTATGCTTTTCTCTGTCTCTTAAACATTTTTCTTTGGAACACTGGAAAAGATTTCACTGGTGTAGTCTCTCTATGAGCTTTATTATCAAAAGAATGAGAAGTAAAGTCCGCCCTTTTGTTTGACAACTCTCCTTTTGTTGGATAAATGTTTGTATTTCCTGCTATGCATATTCTGCATCAAACCTGCCTCTTGACAATCTCTGATTGCTGGAATAACTATATTCCTCTTCTGCATGGTGTATAGTGAGTTATCATTTTCCACAAACACTCTACTGTATCCAATTTTTAGTATTTTGTCCTTCAGCCACAGTTTTGTCAGCAACAACTCTTTCTTTTGGTATGATTGTATCTTTACTATTAGGGGTTTTGGTGACTTTCTTATGGCCAGGTTTGGACCATACACATAATGTGCTCTTTCAGTTAACAACTACTGTGGAATACCAGTCCAGTTGCTTATGTGTGCTTTAATAACATTAAAACAGTCTGTTCCTTACAGTTTCTCTAGTACATCAGAAAATCTCAAGATTTCTGTGTGCTCTGTCCTCTAATTCTACCATTTTTGAAACATCTCTTCTTGAGCAGTCGCATACTCAGCCAGCTTTTTCTCCATTTCCACGTCTGATTTTTACAATTTTATCAACTCATCTGAATATTTGTTTAAACTCTTCCAGCCTTTGTTATTTGAGTTGATATACTCCTTCAGTGCTTCATTTATTATAATTAGCTCTGAACACATTTGACTTACTTTTTCCTCTAGATTACTGGAAGATCTGTCTTAAACAAAGTTAGAGCTTGAACTGCTTTTTGCTGAATAGCTGCAGGTTTCTTCTCAGCCAGTGTTTTCTCCTTACCTCTTCTGGTTGATTTTCTTCAGAGTTTCTAAATTTCTTCTTTGCTGGCCTCCAGGCAGTGCACTTACTAGCCAGTTGCTGAAATTTACCCAAAAAGACAAATTCACTGGCTCTCTTTTCTGAGTTTGTCTTCACACTGGGAGAGCTGAAATTAAGCTGGTACTCAGTGTTCAGCCATCTTCCTCCTGACATTTCACTGAGAATATGGATGAGACAGTTCATACCCATTCCAAGTTTTCAAGTTTGAACATACTATACTTAAAGGAAAGCTCCACCTTAAAAATAAAAAAAATATATTTTTTACTTTAACTTTGTTTTTCTGAGATATTTTAACTCCTCAAAATCACTCTGACTGCTTCTCACAGAATTTTAATATGTTTTCTGCAAAATGGCTGCCAATGGGGCTTGACATATCAACGTGATGTTGTTTTTCTTCAAGTCTTTCTCTTTCTCATAATACATTTCACGTCTGCTTTATATGAGCCATGCTAAACATGAGGAAGCAGTGGTGTATTCCCATGTCATTGACATATGATGGGATTAGTGTGAGTCACTGTCATCTTGTATTCCTTTTGTAACAGGAATGCTTTTTTATTTCTTGAATGGCTGTCAGCTGTGTCTGTGTGTATGTGTGTGTCTCAGGGCTTGTTTTACAGTATACTAATAAGTTATGCAGGTACAACCAAAAGCTGCTAAATTGAAGGCCTTTGTTCAAAGTATCATTTTGTAGCCCAAGATGAATTGACCATCCCTCCCTCAGCACTTTCCCACAGATGTCAAAACTGTCATCACTGCTCTGAGGGATCCTTGAAGTTTCGTGTATAAGTGACATGTTATTGGAAAGGAAATTATTTGAAAGTAATTCTGTTCCCAACTGCCAGCAGTGGAAAGATGTTTATTTTCATTCATCCATTTATTTATATCGGTTACTAGTTAAAGTACTTCAGATTTTCCTTTCCTAATGTTTTAATGAACCACATGGAGTATATTCAGCTGTTTATCAGGGGTGGCATCAATTGTTACATTTCCTTTATTGACTGGAAATTGCTCATGCAGTCTACTTGTGTAAGGACAGTCTCAATCAGTGTAAGATGTCTCTTTGCAAGGATCTGTGCAATAAATATACGTCCTCCTTTGGAAGGATGTCACAAGAAAGCATAAAAGACCTCCTTATAAACAATATCAGTGGACCTAGATGATAGGGTTGCCAGCTGTCTCACTTCCTGCAGAAAAGTCCTGATTTGGGAAGTTTTGTCCTGTTGTGGTGGGAGGCCATGAAAATGGTACATGTGTTGATATTTTACAGCTATTACAAGAAAAAAATATTTTCTGACTTTTCTCTAAATATCACAGACAACTCTGACACTACATTTAACTCATCTTAAAGTGTATAGCAGTATAAACAACAAATATTTAAAGCTTAAAGATTAGCATTTCAATACTGTGATGCTGCTTATGAAAATTCGTCAAAAGAGGTGACAACTGCCTTTGAACCACTGACTGATATAATTGTTCTATTTTGCTATGAAAGGCAGGGCTACATTGGAAGCAGCCATGAATCCATTTAGGTTCTCTTCCTCTCTGCAATAAAGACAATGGAAAAGTTTCACATGGCTGTCTTTTTACAGAAAATGCTGAGCTCCTGACATGAACAAGACTAATTACCCATATAAGATTGTCAGCAGTAACTGACTACAGATTTCTCTGTGTCAGTGGTATGTCATGCCATTGTAAACAAATTTCTCTGAAAATTATGTGAAGGTGGGTGCTCTTTCCTTTAATTCCATGGCAAACTAAAACAATGAATAAAAAGGTCACATAGAAAAACCAATCAGTAAAAACCAAAATATAAATCTAGCAAGGCTAGACATTCCACTGTGTGACTCTTTAAACAGAGGCAACATGGGATACATGCAAATTACCCTTTAAGGCCTTCAGGTGTTTCAGCTATATGGCACTTCTGAATGTCCATGACTTTTTTTCTTTTTTTCTATTTATGGACAATTTGTCCATAATGAGTCCATAAATCAACTTATTTAATGAATGTATCAGGAATAGATTATGAAAATTTGTCTTAATATTTCTTGCATATTACATTGTCTTGTCTATAAGGTCTGAGTTGTGGCTGAAAAGGTTTGTTGGACCAGTTCATTCACCCAGTTAACAAAAGTGAATTAATGAATAAATAAACATTACCTTGAGAAGTAATCCTTCATATGCATACATGTTACAAATAAGCTACAGTTCAGATATGAGCCACTGTTTAAGATTTATCCCATGATACTCACATTAACTTCTGCATGCCGTGAGAAAATAGGAGCTCCTTGTAATGTGCGCTCATTATTTGTAGGATACCAGCGTAGCTGAACTTCAACGGGAATATTACATGGTGCCCAAACTCTCCAGGCTATAATCTTGTTGACCACTTTTACTTCTAATCGGCTTTGATTTTTCACGTTTTCTACAAATCCAGGTTCTAAGAAAAGAGATCAACCAAACATGATGTTACATATTGTACATGTAAATGCTGTAGATTCAACATGCACTAGCAACTTGCATTGTTGTTTTTAATCATGTTATATACATATGCATTATACTTTGGCATTACAGCTCCTTCAAACATTTTTAGCTAGGTGTTGGGGGAATGATGATGGTTCTAATTAATAATGTATTTTAAATCTATAGCCTTTCCCTCTCAAACATTCTTACTACTAGTTAATAGGGCAGGTAGAGTGGTTATTCACCCCGTATCAGCCACAACCCGAGCACATAGGTTACAAAGTTACAGAAACAATTCAACATACACATATGTACATACAGGTTTTTACATTCATAGTTTTTACAGCATTACAACGTAAGGGAAAATTAGTACATATACATATTACTGTCCACTTTCAAACTATTAATTCTTATTTTTAAATGCAATGGTATACAGAACAAGCTTCTGGAAGTTTAGTTGTTTTTAATTGTCACAGTACCACAGGAGATCTAAATACACATGGAAATTTGCATTGGTGTTTTGGAGAAGTAACAAAAGAAAGCATAAAGCAGACCCTGACCTCCATAACTGCAGACTTTAGCCCTAGAAAGAGAAAGGCAGCATATTTATTCTGTACTGAGTATATTATCTATTTTTTGTAGGTGCTGGGATAAATTATAAAAAGGTTTTGAAGGAGATTAATATCTCTTGGGCATAAATTTCTTCTTGAATTTGATTCCATGCAGCAGGTACTGCAACTGGTACAAGGTTTTGCAATAATGGCCCAGTTAAAGGACTTTCTCACCTGTACGGTTATATCTGAATAGTTTCTTAAATTATAGGAAGTCTTCCTGATTTGTTAGTTTGTTGCTGGGGGACGTGGGGCTGGAAGATTAAGGAAATGGCCTAGAAACCAGAGTAAGAGGGAGGATTAATTGCACTGTATTAATCACTGATACAGTGTTCTTAGGAAATATAGTTAGCTTGTATGTTGCTCTGTTAACAGAAATGAAAGCAGATGCTGTAGCAGTTATGGAGATGTGTGTAAAACAATAACGGAAATAGATATGAGGATAGTGGAACTTCATATTTTTGAGATGTACAATGTAGGGAAAAAGGGTACGCCAATAATCTGACAGTGGCACTCAGAAGGATGACCCACAGTCCTTTAAAAAGTAGAACTTTAACAAATGTCAAACACACAAAAAAACAGCCACTGTCAGATTATTGGCATTTTTTTTTTTGTTTTCAGCCACTTATTTCCACTTTATTTGGTGAAAAAGGGTATGCCATTGTATAGTAGTAGGAGGAATAAGCCGACTGTTAACCACGTAAGCCCACTGGACAAACAGTCCCTTTTCAGGGGTGATCTGGGACCAATGTCTGGTTAAGTGACTTGTTCAAAGTCACACAGGAGACAAAGGCTGAGGGGAATTGAACTCTGTATTATGGGAACTACAGCTTGGGTACTGCGGTGGTGGTGCTGCAGTAGCGTTCTCACCTTACAGTAAGACGTTGTCCTGTTCAATTCTCAGCTAGAGCGTCTTCTGTGTGGAGACATGCGTGAATGGGGATACATTCGTTGAAGGGTGTGCATCAGAGCTGGCAACTCGGCATGTAAAAATCTACTGCCAATCATTAGCGGACCGGAGTTCCACTGTGGCGACCCCTAACCGGGAAAAGCCGAAAGACACAACATTATGGAAACTACAGCTTGCAACTTTAACGTCTATGTCAACTGCCAGACCGCTGACTGAATGATGGAAAAGGGTGAAGGGAATATGTATGTGGTGAGGCTGAAATGTTGGCATGGAAGGAAGGACAGAATGGAAATGACACACAGTGGATTGGGCTATATACAGACCCCCCCACCACCAAACATGAAGGGATAGGAGAATTCTCTTTTGTATGTCAAGGTTTCAGGACTGGAAAAAGATGAATCAAAAACTAGGGACAATCAGTAGTTTAATACAGCATCAGTTGACTTGTAAAACATTGTATCTTATGTTAAGAAAGGGAGTAACACAGTAAACATACTGGTTAAGGGAATGTAGTAATTCCTGCATCTGTTCCCAATGAGCACAGAAGTAAATTATTAGAACTGGCAGGTAATGGTGGTCACATCTCATGGAGTAGTTTATAATAAGGGGAAAAGAAACACAAGGTAAATCAGTTACACAGAGATGGGAGTCATTTGGGGTCACTTATAGTGAGAGACAGGTTATGAAATGATTTCAAAGTCTATGTGAAGAAACAATCAGTAAAAGGTAAATGGGTCAAATAAAAATAGTAACGTGGCATGTATCAAGAACGAAATACAAAAAAATGGGGCACTCTTAAATCACAATATTGGTTAAAGAAAAATGTAATTTGAAGAAAGCAGCATGCTTGAGAAGGAATAGGAGGACAGGCAGAGCTTCACAAAGCCAAAGTCTAGGGTTCAAATCTGATATCCATTTACTGTCTGAAGTTTGCTTGTTCCAGTCATGCCTATATGTTGTTTTTTTTTCTTTTTTCTATTATGTACACTCATTTCCTTTCACTAGTAAAACCTTTATATAATACATATATATATGTGTGTGTGTAGCTATATCTATCTATATATATATATATATATATATATATATATATATATATATATATATATACATCTATATCTATACATACCTATATCTATCTATCTATATTCATTTAAGCAAAGAGCCTGCAAAAGATCACATCATTTACACGGTAAACTAATAATCTATAAAGTAATATAAAAGCAATTGAAGTAAAACTGGTTAGTAAAGGAAGGATGAAATGAGAGGGGAATACAAGAATGCAAAGAAGTTTAAGGAAATGAGAAATAAGATACAAGAAGATTGACATGTTTTTTCACTAGAGATGGACATGTGAGGATGATGTAACCATTTATTAATGTTGGTGGTGCACGAGAGGAAATATAAGGTTGTTTTTGACTAAACAGTCTTACTAAATGTGTACCTCAGGACAGGCTTCATTAATATAGTGGTAACAACAGCTTAAGAAGGAAGTTTATGAATATGAGCAGTGGACAGATGGACACAATGATCTTGGCTGTACCGCTAGAAAAAGAAAAGAAGAATTTGAAATTAAATAATCCCCCTAGAATAACTTCCCTGAGTATGTTGATACAAATGATCTACTGGTATTTCTCTCCCCTGTGGTTGTCCTGGAAAGGTTGACATTAACATATGTAGTACTAATACACATGCTGGACCTAGACATGAGGCTAGTAAATACCATAGCTGCACAGGGAATACTTTTCCTGGGATGACAGAGGTGCAGTAGATATAAAGCAACATGGATTCACTAAAGGGGTATTAGACCATTCCAGTTAACATTTATACTTACGTCAAAGATAAAGCAGATCAAAGGACTTCAGTGCAACAGTTTTGAGAAAGTGCTACTGTTTGAATACCTAAGGTGACTGGGTTAAGGGACAAGCTAGCTAACTGGACAGAAAGATGAATGTGACAACTTTACCTGACCCTTTACTGTCACAAACTGCACCATGGGTATGGCATAATTGATAAGAATAATGTCAGTAAAACACTGCAGCAATGCTCATTTGTATTTGGTATCTTGGTACATGAAATCTGCATGACCATGTTCGTTTCATGTAAGATGTTGCTAATATAGGTAGGAAACAATATTATTCATACATACTGCAGATGTCAGTCAGTAATAACACTGGAATTTTTTAAGAAACATGCATAGAAGACTCATCATCAGATGAGAGACTGAATGTCATGTTTACAGTTTTTTTTTTAAAAAGCCTCTTCTGTATGCCCTCAGTGAATCCGTTTCCACGAGACCCTTGTTCTGAGTATGTTTCAATAAGCCTTTGCTTATACTTTTAGTTAGTGGAACATGTAAAGCATACCACAGTCAAGGTGAAAAGAAAGAAACATTTCTGGCAAATATGTCACATGTAATAAAATAATTTTCAGGAACAGAGAAGATTCCCTATTGAGATCATTATGCTCCCTACAATTTAACTTTTTTGAATCAGACGCAGACACAGTTATGTAGTAACTGCATTATGCAGACACTTGGCACATAGACCTGCCTTTCCAAATAAGCCAAGTACACTTTGTATATACACTGTAAGTAGCAGTAGTGTGGCCTAAGCATGACCTGGAGTGTAAATCCACAGATGTTTTAAAATCTTCTTCCACTCTTTTTATGTCTGCTGCAAAGTGAAAATTATAAGAAATGCAGTCTCTTCTGAGAACACTTCCTCCCCAGTCTTCTTTCATAGCTCTAGACCTCAACAAAAATACATCTAAGCTGTCTCTTTTGTTACATATCATCACTGATTTTGCTTCATATTTTTGGCTGCTCCTCAAAAAAAATTCTGGCAAACTACTGAGGATTACAGTCAATAATGCCAGATAGTAGAGTTTCATACTTCTTATTTTTCAGAAAATGTATGTTGGTAAAAACTTTTGCTCTATTAACGTTTAAATAAATTAGAATATTATTTAAAATTGTCCCTGATTTTGGGACCTAGATCTCATTTATTTTTGTCTCTATCCCTAATTCCTTTGGAAAGAAATTGAGAGCTATGTCCTCAAGTAACTGATCTTACAGCACTCATCCAACACACCCATTTATGTTACACATGCATGCTTTTGATAATTGGATGCTAGCCCTAACAACATCTCAAGGTATATGTATAATTTATTAAGTATCTCCCACTATTGTACACATTCCATGCAACCAAAAGATGTGATAAAATATTGTTTACCCAATGACACTCTGCATTTGTAAATGCAACCTTGTTCTTGTCCAAAGAAAATTGAAAATTGAGGTTACAGGTTTTGTTACACTGTAATATACATACTTTGCAGTGTAAAAGACTCACAGTTTGAAAACACATCTCTTTTACCACTAATAAATAACAGTTCTAAAATGTTTGGAATTTTTTGCTGAGAATATTTTCTTCCAAAGCTAGTGGCATGTTAATCGGCAACATTATTCCCCAGCTGCTCATTATTTAAAATAAAATGAAATAACATGGAAAAACGCTGGCACTCCAGCTATAACAAACTGTACCCAATGATAATGGAGTCAAGGGAAGATTCTGGAATAACCAGTAAGAGCAGTGAGAAATGGCACAAATAACACTGATTAGTATTCAGTAACATCCTCACTGCTCCCGGTAACTGCTCAACATGGGCAATTAGCATGACAGTGAGAAAAATGCGATTCAGGAACAGGTATGGCTGCAATAAGGAATATCGCACTGGCTCATTAAAATCTGACTTACCTGAACACTTACTCTAAGACCTGACCACTCTAGTGTTCTAATGGCCTATGCATCTCTTTAGAAAATATATGCACACTCTCACATCCACTCATGAACAATAAAGCCCTCCTCCACACATGATCACATTCATGGAAACATTCAGCCTTACACTTGCAGACACAAACCTACACACACACACACACACACACACATATATATATATATATATATATATATATATATATATATATATATATACAATTATGCATGCATACATACATTATATATACACACATATATACAAACATATGCAGACTCTCAGTTCACTACCTTACCCTTCAGTGTGACCAATAAAGCAGATAGAGAAAGAGAGACATTCATTCATGCCCCTGCTGACATACATACAGACTTCCATTCACACACTAACATCTCCACCTCATGTGTTTGCCTGACTTGTACTGAGTACGCCTATAGGACTGAAACACTGACTACCATGATTTTAAAGTAATCATTTATGCCTCCTAGAGTAAAATTTTACTCAGTTGAGGAATTCTCTGAATTGCTTGGCTGAACAAGGTAGGGGACTGCATACATTTCTGGGGAAAGCAAATGGATAATTATCATTATTCCCCCCAGTGTGCTATATTAACATGTAGTATCACCTACGAGATTTTTGCTTTAAGATCCCAGGGAGAAGAAAACTTCATCTGTAGAGTGGTCTCTGAATATGAAAGGTTTAACATAATGCAGAAGCCTTCTAAGCTAAGATTTTCATATTGCATTAAGTATTTCTGAATACAAGGATGTGAGTTAAGAAAATGAGAAACGTGGACAGTGTAACAGTAGGAAGGCACACATGGCTTCAAATGCAACTTCTGTCTCACAACAATATATTGACTGCTGTGTAATACTACAGTAAACTCTCAGTTAACCGCAACTCAAGCAACCAGAAAAAAAAACTTTTAGAAATACAGTAGTCAGTTTTTCATGTGCTGCACTTTGTTTTCCCCTGCAGAAACATACCTTATGTTTTTAGAGTTTTACAGTTTTGAAAAGGAAGATACAAATAAATTCCCTCTCTCCTCAACCTGAGAAAAAGTCAAACAAAAAAAGTCAAATCGCTAAAATGTCAACACTTGCTCCACACTCAGTTTGCATCAGACTGCACATTCTCTCTTCGATCTCTCGCACACACAGTCTCCTCAGCTTTCATACATCTCTCCGATCTCTTACACATAGTCGCTTCTGCTTTCATACATGCATTCACTCTCTCTCTCTCTATTCATTTCATTCAATTCCAATCCACTCAGTGTGCCACTGAAAACCATTCCGCGTACCACGCTTTCGGAAATATAAGTTTAAAATATTATTATTCCAGTCAGGCTTTTAATTACTGTATTTCAATATTAAAATCAAATCAATACAGTGTTTATGGTATGGTATGGTATAGTATGGAGTACAGTATTTGTCAGGTATATTTTTAACAGTAACTCTCAAGCAACCAGAAACTACTCTTATTCGGCATCTACCAATCTCCACAGGTGCCGGTTAACTGAGAGTTTACTGTATAATGATAACATGTTTGGTAGAATATATATTTATTTTTGAACAATTATAATTAAACAGAATACACAATGCTATTTTTCATCTGTTTTGTAATTTCTTGTTTCACTTGGTTGAGCCTAAAATGGTCCAGAAGGGTAGGCGCTCTACCCTGCACATCAGTACAAATAAACAAATAAGTAAATAAAAAGAAATGCTTGTAACACCATGAGTGCTTAGAAACAACAACATTATGTAGGTTTCAGAGTCTACAGATGGCCACAGGAGATTGCAAATATTACCTAGTACTTAGTATACTTAAGTTTTTGCTTGTTTCTGTTTCAGTAAAAAAAAGTTGGACTTATCTGAACCTTTACCCTTTTTATGAAGAGGGAGTAAGGCTTATTTTATAACAAGTTTGTGCTTCTGTCATACAAGAGATGTTTTTACTGCATGCACTTTGATATGTATTGCAACTATCCGCTCATTCACAAACACAGCACACTCACAGACACACACAAATGCACATGTGCACATACAGAGATGAGTAGACAATATCATCTGTACCATTTTTAATGTTGTTTCTCCTTACCTTGCTTAAAGGGACATTTTTCTACTCTTATGGCATCTATGATGTGCGGCGGCCATGCCTGGTTAAGAAATAATACAAGAGTTAGCTTTTAAACTACACCAATAGGTAATGAAGAAAGCAGCATCATTAAAGCAATGGATGTTTGTACTAAATATGAAGGGGATGTGCTAAAACTCCTGACCATATTTTACTTTCTCACCCTTTTGACCTACAGTAGTAGTAGTTGTCTTGCTGCAATAAAGAGGTCATCAGTGAAAGTCAATAAACTATAACTCACAAAGAGTCAGTTTAACAACATAACAAATCACTAAATTGAGTGCCCATAAGTGATAAAGAAACTTATCCTGACACTTAAGGCTTGTCTTTTCTCCCTCCTTCTAGGTTGCCCTATCCATACATGGTACAGTTGTGTACACTTACCATAAATGTAGATGTTCGAGTGTATTCACTGTTGCAGTCATCACACTTGGGTTATCTGCCAGCAGGTAGCCCTCAGTCGGCCTGAATACCTGAGACTTAGTATTTCTGCGTCAGTTGCTGTCACTTCAGGTCTGACATCAGGTCATCAGGGGTATAAATAAAGGCAGCCGACGCCATTACATCAGTTTTTCTTGCCCTAGATGTCAGGAGCCCCCAAATAGGGAGCTAAGTTATACTGGAAAAAACACCACCAGTAAAAAGTAAATACCAACAGCCTTGTAAGGGGTGAGTAAGATAAATAGAAAAGGAGAGAGAGAGAGAGAGAGAGAGAAGGGGGTTGGAGTGTGGGAAACCAGGACTGCAACAGTGAATACACTCGTACATCTACATATATGGTAAGTTTACACAACTGTACTATGTTCTTTGTGTTTCACTGTTGCAGTCATCACACTTGGGTTGATTCCCAAAGCTGAAGAATAGGTGGAGGCAGTCAAGGAGAGTTGGAGCTGCCTAGTATGCCCTGCAGGACTGCTGTTGCAAAACCCGCCCTGGATTTAGAAAAGATAGGTAGGTGGTAATGCTTGGTGAAGGTGTGAACAGAACTCCAAATAGCAGCTTCCAGAATGTCCCTGGTAGGGACTCCTCTGAGAAAAGCTGTAGAGGTTGAAGTTGCCCTAGTGAAATGCGTTCTGACCCCCTGAGGGGGTGGTTTCCCATGGTGTTTGTAACAAAAATGGATACAGCGTGCTATCCATTTGGAGATGGTCTGTTTTGATATGGCCTTGCCCTCTGTCCCTGGTGCAAAGCTGACTAGTAACTGGTCAGACTTCCTGAAGGGCTTAGTCCTATCAAGGTAGAATTTGAGTTGTCTGTGCATATCTAAAGAGTGTAGGATCCTTTACCCCTTATTTTGAGGATTAGGGAAAAAGGTGGGCAAATGAATAGATTGTTTGAGAGCCACACTGCACACCACTTTAGGCATAAAAGTAGGGTTAGTCCTGAGGGAGACCCTGTCAGCATGAAAAATAATGAGGGGTTCCACAGCCATAAGTGCTTGTAGCTCTGACATTCTTCTAGCTGAAGTGATGGCCAGAAGCAAGGCTGTTTTCCAAGAGTGGAATTTTAACTCTGCTGCAGCTGCAGGCTCAAAGGGGTGTAGCGTGAGCTTTTCCAGCACAAAGGTAAGGTCCCAAGCAGGGGTGGGGTCTATTTTTAGTGGCCTTAAGTTGTTATCCCCTCTCAAGAACTGTTTGATGAGAGGGTGAGAGAAGAGAGGTGGCTCAGTGCTGTAATGAGTAGAGATGGCAGAGGCATGGATCTTAATGGAAGAGAAGCATAGGCCTCTGTGGAGTAGGTCTGCTAGGTAATCCAGGATGAGAGGTAAGGAGGGCTGTGCTGTATCTGCTCCTTTAGAGTGAACCCAGGAACAATACATTTTCCACTTATCAACACAGGATTGCCTTATACTGGGTCTTCTGGCTTCACAAATGACATCCAGCGCCTGTTTGCTTAGGCTGGCCACTGGAGGAGAATTCAAGGAATAAGCCAGGCTGCAAGGTTCAGGGACTGCAGTTGCGGATGCAAGATCTGTCCCTCCTGCTGAGTGAGAAGGGTTGAGATCTGGGGTAGGTGCCATGGTGGCACCGATGACAGACTGCGCAGTAGTGGGTACCAGTGCTGGCGTGGCCAGTCTGGGGCAATCAGGATTGCCCTTGGTTTTTCCTGCCTTATCTTGAGTACTACTATTGCAAAGCAGAGGGGGAAATGCATAGATTGAGAGGTTTACCCAATGGAAGGATAGGGCATCTACTTTCCAGGCCTTGCTGTGAGGTACCCTGGTGCAGAATTTGCTGAGCTGGTGATTGTAGGGGGGACTAATAGGTCTAACTTCGGGGTACCCCATTTCTGGGTTAGAAGACTGAAGGTGTTGAGGTCTAATTGCCACTCGTGTGGGTCTAGGAGATTTCTGCTTAAGTCATCTGCCAGAGTGTTTTGTTTGCCTGACAGGAATTGAGCTTGCAGCTGAATCTGCATAGCCCAGGCCATGTTCCTCAGGTTCATGGCTAGCCTACAGAGGGGATAAGAGTGGGCTCCCCCCTGCTTGTTGATGTACCACATCTCTGTGGTGTTGTCGGTTTTTATTAGAAGGGGCCCTGGTGAGTGTAGGGATCTTAGAGCTGTCAGAGCATGCTGAACAGTTAGCATCTCTTTTTGGTTGATGTGCAGATGAATTTGGTTTGGGCTCCAGTGGCCCTGAATGCACCTGCCATCCAGATGTGCCCCCCAGGCATAGTCTGATGCATCTGTGGTTAGTGTCTGGGTGGTATGGGGTTGAGTAAAGGGAAGTCCCATGTTGTGGTTGCATGCTGCTACCCACCAAAGAAACTCTGTCCTTAGACAAGGTATGATAGGTATGACGGTTTCCACGTCCTGAGAATGTTGGCACCAAAGACTTTTTAAGTACCACTGAAGTTTCCTCATATGCAGTCTGGCATATGGAATTAGTAGAATGCAAGAGGCCATGAACCCTAGAGCCTACAGGATTTTCCTTGTGGATATCTGGGTTCTGGTGGTCATTTCAGCGAAGTAGCCTGTAAGATAGGCTTGTTTTTCTGGAGTAAGGAATGCCATCTGGGATGCTGTGTCCAAGCTGGCTCCCACGAATACAATTTTTTGACTGGGATTAGTTTTGATTACTTTTCATTGATAGTGTACCCCAGGGAGGTTAGTAGGTCTTTTACAAATGTCAGGTGCTACAACAGCTTTTCCTGACTGTCTGCCTGATCAGGCAATCATCCAAGTAAGGGTACATTTGAATTGTTCTCTATCTGCAATAGGCAATGGCTGGAGCCAGGCATTTTGTTAAGACTCTGGGAGCAGTGGATAAGCCAAGGGGAAGTGCAGTGAACTGATAATGCATAGATCCTGCCCTGAAATGTACATATTTCCTGCATGAGTCCCTGATAGGGATGTGTAGATAGGCTTCCTTTAGGTCTAGGGTGGCTAACCAGACATCTTTGGTCAGCATAGGGAGAAGTTGCTGTAAGGTGAGCATTTTGAATTTTGGTATCATCAGGAAGGTGTTTAGAATGGATAGATCTAGGATTGGGTGCCAGGTGCCCTCTTTTCTGGGTACCAGGAAAAGTCTGGAATAAAAACCTTGGCCTACCTGTTCTGCAGGAACAGGCTGAATTGCCCTTATGGAGAGCAGGGATTGAACTTGGTTTTGTGCCTCTGCCCACTGGTTTGGAGGAAGGTCTGGGAACTCTTTTGGGGTTGGCAGCATGTGAAAATAGAATTTGTACCCCTGGCATACTATGTTGAGGCCCCTTTGATCATTGGTGATGGAGGTCCAGTTTTTTGTATGGTGGGCAAGTTTTCCTCCTAGGGGCATGAGCAATTGGGCAGAGGTGAGGATTGGAGCTGAGAAGTCATTGTGAATTCTTTCCGTACTGAATCTTGGAGGCTGCACTTGCAAAAATTCTTTGACTGTCTGCATAGACTTAGCCTTTTCTTCCATATTTTTTAAAACCTCTTCTGCTTTGGCGCCAAACAGATTGTCCTTGTTTAAAGGAGTGTCCAGTAATTTCGATTTGACATGGTCTGGTAAGGTCTGCTCCTTAAGCCAAGCATGCCTCCTAAGTACAGAACCTGTGACTGCTGCCCTGCAAGATGCTTCTAGGGCATCAAACCCACATTGCAGGGTATGTTTGCTGACTTGGCTTGCAACATGCATAAGCTCCTGTAATTCTTTATTTTCTGCACAGTCAGGAAAGGTAGATAATTTTTGCTTAACGTGTTCCATAGTATGTTTCTGGTATTTCAGCATGTGGAACTGACAATTCAATGCTCTAATGATGGGAGTTGCAGAGGTGTATACTTTTTTACCCCATCTGTCTAAAGCTCGGGAATCCCTATTTGAAGGGGTGGGATTCTAAGCTGTAGTTGCTTTTATTCCGTTAGGTCCCTTGGAGATGACCTCTGGGTCAGCAGTAGGATTTTTGAAAAGAGATTTGTGAGAGTCAGGGACTCTATAGTTCCTGTCTGGTTTCCTTGGAGCAGGGGGTAAATTATCAGGAGTTAAACTGGATTCCAAAAAGACATCATCCACAACATCCAGAACAGGAGGGATAGCTAAGGGTCTGTGCTGTGGTAAATCTAAAAATTCCCTTAGTCTCTTTTTGGACTGAGGATAATCCTGGCATTCCCAGTGGAAATGCTATCCAAAGGTATGTAGGGTTTCACCAAAAGAAAAATCCTCTGGAGGAGAAGCAGAATGAATGGGTTCTTCTGCATCTGAATCCTGATAGGCAGATAAAGGCATGTCTTCATATTCAGAAACCTCAGAGTTGTCGGACTCTTGGTCAGTTAAAGCTGCTGGGGACAGATCTCTCTCTTTTTTTTAGCAGGGGAAGGCTGGCTTCCCTCAATCAGCATGATCAGGTATTCTGCCATTTTAAGCATTTGAGATTGTGGCAGGGAAGCAGGAGCTTGAGTTTGGGTTGTTGTTTTTTTAGGAATAGCTCATACTCTAGGCCTTAGAAACTCAGTAGTTTTAGAAAGAACTGAAGACGCAAAACAAGTTGTCTGTTTGTGTCAAAAAGCGGTAATGTGAAGAACTTCCGCAGAAGCCGGTGCCTGCACAGCGGCTACAGACCCATCCAAGGTAGAGACATCTGCAGGTTCCGTAGTCAAAGAAGAGTCTTGCACCATACCGGACTCCGAACGGGTCTCAGTAGCAGTATGCGAATCCATCAAAGTGGGCATCAGGGGCTGCAAAGCCTCTCGCTGAGTACCGGCGAACTGACGACTAGCTTAATGGAAGCGTCATTGGCAGTTTTGGACCTGTGCGGTCTGCCTCTGTGTTTATCCTTGCATTTTTTCAGAAGATCGGTAGTCGGATGACTTACCGAAGCCATTTCAGAATACAGAGAACGAGAATGAAAGTATTTAGCTACAATAAGGGCCCGACGATGAATAGTTCGGGTGTTGAACAAAGCACAAAACCGACAGCGAGGTACGTCGTGGTCTGGGCCTAAACAGGTGATGCAGTAAGAATGGAAATCTCGGTGTCGTATTTGCTTTCCACAGGTGAGACAATTGTTAACTTTTTTTGACATCTGTTAGAGCAAGAAAAAAGGGTCTTCAACGGGATACTTAGCTTTAGAAGACTTCAGGATGATTCAATTTCAGAAACAAAAACTCAGGTAGTGGCCGACCGGCACTCGTGCAAACTGTTTCGGGCTCCTTGGCAAGAAAGAGTGATGTAATGGCGTCGGCTGCCTGTTTTTATACCCATGACGACCTGATGTCAGTCATGAAGCAACAGCAACCGACACAGAAATACGAAGTCTCTGGTATTTGGGCCGACTGAGGTCTACCTGCTGACAGATAACCCGTGTGTGATGACTGCAACAGTGAAACACAAAGAACATCCTGTATTACTTCCTCCATTGGTCACGCATCCCTTTTCATATCCCTTTTAAAAATACCACGTAGGTGAACAATTGACATTTAATTACCTTTATGATCTTCTGGTCTATTTTGTAGTTCAGAATTCACAGTCCATAAGCTTGAACGGAAAAGTTAATTGACATCTGCTGCAGGCATTCTCTGTTGCACTGTGTGTGGAGGGTGAAGTCCCCGCACACCCAAGTGTAACTACACACCCAGTTATTACTCTTCTCTCTCCATATCTTGGTCTTCCTTCATTGAATTACTGGGACTGAAATTCTGTCATTCAGAATTCTGAGACACAGCATTTGGCCGAGCATTGTTTATACATTGTTATATGATGTGCATAACTTACCTACTTAATATAGTTTTCTTTTCACAGCTTTGGTCTAACTTAGTGCATTATAAGCATATTTTGGGCCCTGCATTTTTGATGCCAGGCAATGTCTTTAGTTCTGCATATCCATTTGGAATTTTGGCTCAGTTCTGCAGAACTTTGTGATGTATGATGTATGACTGTGTCCTGACTAATTCTATTTGTGTTCAGCTTCATTAAATACACACCTCCAGACTAGCTTTGGCAGCTTCCCACAGAGGCTGACATTATCATTTGAGAAATGTTGACCTTAAAAATCAAGTACAAAACTTTACGCAGTGAAACACTAAACGTTACCTGCAAGCACAACACACCTTCATGTTTATGACCATCTTTTTGTAAAGGAAGGACTTACATTTTTATATACTTGTGTTTTAAAACATCTGCTGAGCAGTGAAGTTTGGAAAAAAGCTCTGCCAGTGTCCCCGTTCAATGAGAATATCCAGACAAGACATACTGATGGCATTCTTATGGAAATTGGTATTTTAATAGCTTTGTTGGCATATAATTTTAAAAATGAGTATTTAATTGCCAAACTGTAATATAATTGTCAAGAAACTAGTAAGTTTACAATTGCTTAACAGCTGTTGTGTCCCTAACAAAAACCTATTCCAAAAGAAGAAGAAAAAAGAAATAAAAAGCTTCCAACCATTCATGGAAATAACTGGTAGTTTCTATAAAGCTTTCAAAACTGCATCATCATCAAGAAACAAATATATGCTCACCAAAGGAATGTGATGGCAGGCATTTGATGTGGACTTCTGTGTTCAATTTGAGGTTTAAAACTTAGTTTTATCAAGAAACTGTAAAAAAAAAATCCTGTCACCAAAAGGTGTTTGCAAACATATAGATGTGATGTGGTTACAGGTAATGTGTAAAGTTTCCCTATGTAAAAGCTTTACAATTGCTCTTTAATTGACTAAATTCGGTAATCCATTGTAGATTATATAAACTAGTTTGCACTCCTACATCTCTTGATTTACCTGATGTTCTTAGCAATATTATACTTCACCTTTAATCAGGAGCCATATTATGGTATGGCAAATAGTTCACTTAAGATGATACAAACAAGCCAGAGGAAGAAGAGAACTTCTAAGCCCTTCCCTTCTGAACTATTTTTCTATTTGTCCCAGGCATCCACAATGCACTTGGTGTCATCTCTAGATAGCACTCCAAACCCCTTTCCATTAACTTCTTCATAAAGCTTATAGGCAGGCATGTTACATATTCAAGATGCATATTTGCACTTATAGCATCATCATCATCTACCCCATTTTGCTTATTTTCTAAAAGGGGTTGGGACGTCGTGTCGAATGTCACCATAGCTCTCTAATTAATGGCACTCTCCTACCTTCTTCGTCACTCATGCCTGATGGTCGCAGGTCTTCTCTCACACAATCCATCCACTTCTTTTGTTGGATGCCCTCATTTCCTTTTGCCTCCTTCCTGTTTGTTCCAATTCATCTTTACCAGATCATCTTCTGCTTCTCTTCACGTGCCCAAACCACTGTAATCTGTTCTCTTTGACCTTTTCTGCAATTGTAGCTACTTTGGCATCTGCTCTTATGTTCTCATTTCTTTGCTTGTCCCACAGTGTGCATCCTACCACCCATCAAAGGCATTTCATCTTCATGAACTCTAGCTTCCTTGATTGTCTGCCTTTACTGACTAGGTTTCTGTACCATAATGTAGTACTGGTTGCACCACTGTTTTGTACACTTTACTTTTCAGCTTCTTTGACATTCTTCTGTCATACACTACACCTGACACTTTGTGCCAGTTGGCTGCAACCCCTCTGATTCTAGCTTTGACCTTCTCATTCATACTTCCCTTCTCCACAACCACCCCTCCCAGATACTTGAGGCTGTTAACCTGTCTCATTATTTACCTTTCTATCTCAGTTCTCAGCTTCTTATGATTTCCTCCGTTTGCTGCCATTGCAACCATCTTATCTGCACTCAGATTCATCCCATGTGCCTTCAGTTTTGCATTCCGTTCCCCTATCCTTTGTTGAAGATCTTGCTCAGAGTCTGCCTGTAATGCCACATCATCTGCATTCAGCAACTTTGTTGATATATTCCTCAATACCTGTTTACTAATGTAGTCCATCTCAAGTATGAATAGCAGTGGGCTCAAAGTTAAACTCTGATACACACTCACTTTCACTGGGAACACCTGTGTGAACCTGAACATGTTTGGACTTCAGTCATTGTGTCTTTCTACATAGCCTGCACTAATTCTACTAATGTTTCTGGGAATTCAAACCACCACAGGACTGTCCAGATACACTTTCCTGGGACCATGTCATATGCTTTCTTCAGGTATAAAAATGTCCAGTTGGACTTGCTCCTCATTTTTAGTTTTTACTCAAGTATTTGTCTCACTGCAAACATTGAGTCAGTTGTGCTGCATCCGGATTTGAATCTGAACTGCTTATCTCCCATCTTACTTTCTACTACCATGCACGAAAGTTCTGGAGAGGGTGATTGATAAACAAATCCAGAATGTGACGGGTTTGATACCTCTATACTGCCCACATCTGTGAAGATTCCCTTTGCTCTTGTACGCTGGCACTTTTTCTTTTTTCTTTCATCTGTTCCCATTAGGGGTAGCCACAGCGGATCATCTGTTTCCATTTCTTCCTGTCCTCTGCATCTTGCTCTGTCACACCAACCACCTGCATGTCCTCTCTCACCACATCCCTAAACCTTATCTTAGGCCTTCCTCTTTTCCTCTTACCTGGCAGCTCCATCCTTAGCATCCTTTTCCCAATATATCCAGCATCCCTCCTCAGCATATGTTCAAACCACTGCAATTTTGCCTCTCTGGCTTTGTCTGTAAACTGTCCAACTTGGGCTGACCCTCTAATATACTTATTCTTAATCTTGTCCACTCTTGTCACACCCAGTGCAAATCTTAACATCTTTAACTCTGCCACATCCAGCTCTGACTCCTGCCTTTTTGTCACTGCCACTGTCTCCAACCCATATAACATAGCTGGTCGCACTACCCTCTTGTACACCTTCCCTTTCACTCTTACTGGTACTCGTCTGTCAAAAAGACACTCTTCTCCACCCACTCCATCCTGCCTGTACTCTCTTCTTCACCTCTCTTTCACACTTGCCATTACTCCGAACTGTTGATGCCAAGTATTTAAACTCATCCACCTTCGCCACCTCTACTCCTTGCATCCTTACCATTCCTCTATCCTCCCTCTCATTCACACACATATATTCTGTCTCAGTCCTGCTGAGCTTCATTCCTCTTCTCTCTAGAGCATATCTCCACCTCTCCAGGGTCTCCTCCACCTGTTCCCTACTCTCACTACAGATCACAATGTCATCTGCAAACATCACAGTCCATGGGGACTCCTGTCTGATCTCATCTGTTAACCTGTCCATCACCACTGCAAATAAGAAAGGGCTCAGAGTTGATCCTTGATGTAATCCCACCTCCCTTAAATGCATCTGTCACTCCCACTGCAGACTTCACCCCTGTCACACTACCCTCGTACATATCCTGTACCACTCTTACATACTTCTCTGCCACTCCTGACTTCCTCATACAATACTACAACTCCTCTCTAGGCACCCTGTCATATGCTTTCTCTAAGTCCACAAAGACACAATGCAACTTCTTCTGACCTTCTCTGTACTTCTCCATCAACACTCTCAGAGCAAACATTGCATCTGTAGTGCTCTTTCCTGGCATGAAACCATACTGCTGATCACTAATCATGACCTCCCTTCTTAACCTAGCTTCCACTACTCTTTCCCATAACTTCATGCTGTGACTGATCAGTTTTATCCCTCTGTAGTTACTATGGCTCTGCAGATCACCCTTATTCTTAAAAGTCGGTACCAAAACACTTTTTCTCCACTCCTCAAGCATTATCTCACTTTCCAAGATTTCATTAAACAATCTGGTTAAAAACTCCACTGCCATTTCACCTAAACACCTCCATGCTTCCACGGGCATGTCATCTGGACCAACAGCCTTTCCATTCTTCATCTGCTTCATAGCTATCCTTACTTCCTCCTTGCTAATCCATTGCACTTCCTGATTCACTATCCACACATCATCCAACCTTCTCTCTCTCTCATTCTCTTCATTCATCAGCCCCTCACAATACTCTTTCCATCTGTTCAACACACTCTCCTTGCTTGTGAGTACATTTCCCTCATTATCCTTTATCACCCTTACCTGCTGCACATTTTTCCTAGCTCGGTCCCTCTGTCTAGCCAATCAGTGCAGGTCCTTTTCTCCCTCCCGAGTGTCCAACCTTTCATACAACTCTCCGTATGCCTTATCCTTAGCCTTTGCCACCTCTCTCTTTATTATGCACCTCATCTCCTTATACTTCTGTCTACTTTCTTCATCTCCCTGACAATCCCACTTCTTCTTCGCCAACCTCTTTCTCTGTATACTCTCCTGTACTTCCTCATTCCACCACCAGGTCTCCTTGTCTTCCTTCCTCTTTCCAGATGTCACACCAAGCACCTTTCTAGCCATCTCCCTTACTAGCTCTGCTGTAGTTACCTAGCTATTCGGTAACTCTTCACTGCCACCGAGTGCCTGTCTTAATTCTTCCCTGAACTCCATCTCACAAACACCCTTTTTCAATTTTCACCATTTGATCCTTAGTGCTGCCCTCACATTCCTCCTCCTCCTTTTGATCACCGTCATCCTACAGACCACCATTCTATGCTGCCTAAATACACTTTCCCCGTCACCAGTTTACAGTCTCCAGTTTCCTTCAAACTGGCCTTCCTGCATAGAATATAATCCACCTGCGTGCATCTTCCTTGTACACTGGCACTAATATGCTTTTTCTCCAGTCATGTGGGATACACCTTTTTCTCCATACTGCTATAAGTACCCTCAAAATACATTTCTCCCTTATCTCACCCAGCATCTTGATCATATCTGCTGTGACCTCATTTGAGCCTGCTGCTTTCTCTGACTTTATTTTCCTTATTGCTGTTCATACTACTATTATGGTGGCCTCTCTCTTCCTCTTCTCTCATTGTAGGGTGTGTCTGGGGCAGTACAGCTTCTCTGGGGTTTTCTTCATTAAGAAACTTCTGGAAATACTCTTCCATCTACCTTTGATGCCCTGTAGTCTGGTGAACAGGTTGTTGCTGACATCCCTTATGAACAGTGTATGACTATCTTTATCTTTCTGTCTTTGCCTTGCAACCTGATATCGTTTCTTTGTGTCATCTATTGAGTCACTTTCCAGAAGTTAGAAGAGTGCCTCTGATGCCTTGTTCTTTGCTATCACAAATCTTTTCTTAGCCTTTTTGTTAGCCAATCAGTATTCCTTCCTAGTCTGGTCAGTTTTTTCTAGCTCCCACTTTTTCCTGCACTCCTTTCTTTTGATGACTCACTGGACTTCTGCATTCCACCACCAGGTTTCCTTATGTACTTTATTTCAATACCTGGCTTGACCACATACTTCTGTAGTCCTCACACATGCTGTTTTGATGTGCTGTCATTCTTCATCTTCACCTATTTCCTCCTCTTCTTGGGATGCTAAAACCCTGAGTAATTCCTTGAACTGTAGTGCTTCCTTTCCTGTAAACTTCCAGGTCTTCAGCATAGTCTCTGTTGACCTTAGAGCATTTTCTGACCACTGCTTGCAGCTGATTGCGGAAACCAATGGTTTATGATGTGGGCCAACTGTTTCAATGGACATGACTTTGCAATTGTTGATTCTACCCCAATGCTCTCTCTTTACTAGGAGGAAGTCTACCTCAGTCTCATGTTGGCCACTCCTGTATGTGATCTTCTGACCATCTCTCTTGTTAAACCATGGGATGGTCACTATCAAGCCATTTGCCAAATTGAAGTCTAGAATGGCCTCACCTTCTTTATTCCTGTTGCCCCAGCAGTTGGAGCCAGGCAGTCCTCACATCCTGTTTTGTCTGTTCCGATATGTGTGTTCAAGTCATCCATTAACACCAACTCTTGTTGTCCTGCTCTATCTAGTAGGTCCTGTAACTGTTATCTGAATGCACTTTTTTCTTCACTGTCACAACCCTGCTGTGGGGCATAGGCTGAAATTATTAATACTTCCTTATAATTAGGCTAGAGTTTGATTGCCATGAGTCTGTCACTAATTCTGATGACATCCCTCACTGTCTGCTGAAGACTTTCACTTACCACAATTCCCACACTATTTCTAGCCTGTCCTTCTCCTGACTAATAGACTCTGGCTCCTAAGTTAAGTGGCTTTGCTGCACTGCCCTTCCATCTTGTCTCCTGCATACATAGGATGTCCATACATAGGATGTCGACACTCCTCCTTACCATCATGCCAAATACCTCCAAGCGCCATCCTGTCAGCAAACCTACATTGAGTGTAATAAATCTTAGTTTATGTTTGTCGGGTTGATTGGTTTTACAGCCAGCTTTCGCTCAACAGAGCTATCCCAGGTAACCCAAGCTGGGTGACTGGACAACTAGCCAGTCAACAGCTTATCGACCTATGGCTGCTGGTCTTTATGGTGGGCACATACACACCTTACACCATTACCATAGGTCCCACTTATCACCAGCAAATAACCATGTCCATTTGGTAACATTAGTAAACATGACCAAATCACCTAAAGCTATATTTTTACACTGAGTGGCTAGCCCTGTCACAATGTGCAGCCTGTGATCAGTGTTCCACTATCTTGAGGGTACTGAGCACCATAGTAGATGCCCATGGTCTGTACAACTCTTTCCCCCTATAGGGAACCACCTAGAATTTGTGATGCTACCCACAGCTCCATTCTTAGGTGAGTTTGAGATGGAAACATGCAGTATGTGGGAGGAATCTCACAGAGATGCAGGGAAAACATGCAAACTTTAAACAGGCATTGGTCAGATGACAGGATCAAACCTTGTACCTTTTGCATGGGAGTTGAAGACGTTAACCATTATACCAACTGGTTACTGGCATTTACAACCTCAAAGAAGATTTCTTTCTCTGGGTGCAAGTAGGTCCACAGCATTTTCAGTTGGAGCTCTTCCTAGAACAAAGGGAATTATAAGCAAGAATATGTTGCATGTGTTTACTTTCTGGAACATTGTTTTATGACTACCTCATTCAAAAGTAGTCTCAAGAGCACATGTTAAATGATTTAGCTTTACCGATTCATTTTTAGGATTTCACTGGAATATTGTTACAGGAACAACAGGAAAATGGCTATGTTAATTTGTGACATAAATAAGCTTGATGCAAGTATTAAAATGATTTACTGTTTGAGCACAAGAAATTGGAGTTTCATAATGTATTTAGAACAGTTGACAATGACTTGGTTGAGTTAAAAAATAGGAAAAAAAAAGAAGTTGTTAAAGGATAAGCTGGATTATGATTCTGGTAAGGATTACACTGACCTCCTAGTGGGGCAAAACTCCATTTTTTTATAGACCCTTTGAACAGGAGGAGGGAATAGTAACTGACAACCCTGATGAAAATAATGGTAACAGGGATGTCCCTTTAGATCCCCTACCTCTGAGGAGATCAGAATGATTAATGAATCAGAGGAATGGGAGGCAAGGGAACCCGAGATATGGTCAGGAAATCTATCAGGGCCAGTGGAGGGGGGGGGGGCTCATATCGGGGGTAACTGTAGACTTGGATATGACACAGAACAATGGTTGCTCAATTGTGAAAAATATGATCGGTGATTTTAATATCTATAATTTTAGTCAGACAATGGTTAGCACTGAATGGGCTGAAATATTTTCCAAGGGCCTGAATTTTGTATCAGTAAGGAATGTTAATATGATAGACACTATTTTACAGTTGAAGATTTTCACCAGGAAGGTGAATTTAGCACTTCATTTTTCTAACAGCAACACATCAATGAGTAGTGACCAGATGCATAGACCTAGTACTTTTATTCCCCCTACACATCCAATGATACACATTTTTGAGGTTTTATGTGATGAAGAAATTAGGGATGTGATATTTCATAACAAATTCTCTGGCATATCCAATCTGACTCAGGAAGAAAGGTTGTTACTTCAAGGTACATTGGACAACAATGAGATTAGAATCATGAAGCCAGATAAGGGTGGGGGGTTTGTTGTCATGGACTTAAATGATTATAACAGCAGGATGTTTGATATGTTATACAGTGAGACATATGTTGAGACATATGTTGAAATTTCTTGCAATTAACTGAATATTGCCTACAGAAATATTGATTTAACCACTGATGAACTGTTACTCAATGGGCAAATCAATTTGGATGTACATGAGTTTCTAGAAATTAAACATCCCAGGATCCCAACTATTTTTGGGATCCTGAAGATTCACAAGTCCATTTCAAACCCACCCTTATGTCCAAATGTAGATGACAAGGCCTCTAAGACCTTTTGTCTTGCAATGTTTATAGACAATAAGGTGAAACATGTACTTGATGACAGAGACTCTGTCATCAAAGATTCTTGGGATTTTTTAGGTAAGATAAAACCTGAGATGTATGACGACTTGATTATGGTAACGATTGATATATGTGACCTTTTTTCCATCATACTCCATGAGTTGGGCCTGGAATGGTTTTACTATTTCTTATGTGGCAACACTAACTTTGATCATAGTACTATTTGGACCATCAGAACATGTATGGAACTTGTCCTTGAGAGCAAATTTATCAGTTTTGAGGGACAATTGTTTAAACAGAGACAGGGAGTAGCAATAGGGGCCTGTTGTGCCCCAGTGTTTGCTAACATTGTGCTGTCCCAATGGGAGGACTTGTATATTTTGAATTATGTGTTTAAAGACTCATGGGCACTATATAGGTGCTATTTAGATGATCTGGTCCAATTCTGAAAAGGTGGTGAGGACAAACTGAACAGGTTTTTTACTTATATTAATGAGACAACAAACTTTTTGAGGTTCACCATGACTGAGAACAATAAGGTACTTAATTTTTTGGATGTCACTATCAAAAAAGATTACTGCAAAAAAATGTTTACCTCCCACCTGTATAGAAGGCCAACATATTCCGACTCACTTTTGCATTTTCAGAGTTGGCATCCTTTACATCAAAAGAAAGCCCTAGTTAAAGGGCAATATGTAAGGCTTGCAAGGATGATTTCGGACAATGATGATTTTTTGAGAGAATATACAGTGCTAAAGGAAATGTTGGGCAAGAGAGGTTACCCCGGTAACTTTGTGGACAATGTTGCTGATGAAGTGAGAATGAAGAGAGAGGGTGGAATACTTAACAACCTTTTGTCAAACATTTGGGTTGAGGGATGAATTAGAACCGAATAGACAAAGCAATTTCAGTAGAGCCCTTGTTCTCCCATTTACTATTAATTTCTACGACATCAGGGAAATAATATAAAAAATTTGGGAGAGTTCTTAGCTTGGACATTGATGTCCATGCAGTGTTGGGGGACAACCCATTAGTTGTCTACAAAAAGGAAACATCCTTGAAGGGGATGTTAGAAAGAAAGGTAAAAAATCAGGACAAGGAGGTTGTTTTAAGTGTGGTAGGTGCCCACAGTGCCCTTTTATGTTGGACAAAGATAAACTTGTCATTAAGAGTTTTGGCAGTATCACACCCTGTAAGAAATACCATTGTTACTCTAAGGGGGTGGTTTACGTTGCAGTATGTGATTCCTGTGATGGGTTTTACATGGGTAAAACCAAGAGGGCATTAAGACAAGCTATGTACCAGCATGTATATGACATCAGTCATAGAAATGAAAACAATGCCCTGTTTAAACATATCAGTTTGCATCCAACACATGCATTTAAATTTTGTGCTATTGATCATGTAGATTTGGGACCTCGGGGAGGGGGCCCTCTGATGAATTTTTAGAATTTAAGGAACTTAAGTGGCAGATAAAAACTAATGCCTGCCAACTGCTTGGATTAAATGACATAATTTCCATTAGCTCTCTGTTTTAATTGAAATCTGTGTATTTTATATGATGACTTTTTATTATGTTTTTTTCAGGAAATGGTGATTTTAAATTGTAACATTTTATGGGGGAAATGATGTAATTCTGGGCAACCAGTGAATGGCTGGGGTTTTGTACTTAAGTTGGTGTATTTTGAATGGTTGTTATTCTGAAGAAGTCTATGACCATGACAAAAGCACTAAATACAATTTATTTCATATACTTTGGTGTGTAGGTGCTGCTTTTATGAAGTTTTCCTCCATCTTTTTATTGTTTTGGTATTGTTACAGGAATGTTGTATCTAACAACTTTCCAAGGGAATTTTTTTTCAAGTAGCTGGAATGGATATCTTTCAAGAAAGGATTTTCCTTACTCAAGAGGAAAATTTGATTCAGTCACCTTATTGCAGTCTATGACCAATCAACTTCCTTGTCTGCAAGAATATTTCTCAGAATCTTATGTCACATGCTTGACAATTTGTTGATGGCTTAAAACATCAGTATACATGAAAGAAATGTCAGTTGTCTTTAAAGAATCATTGGAATCAAACCACATATTACATTATGCTTTATTAGCTTGATGGTGGATGGAGGTGGTAAACCTATCTAGTGTGCTTTTTTAAGTGTTTTACATACCTCACTTCCTCCATTCCATTCTAGACTACTCTATGCCTTCTTGAAGGCTTCTGTGGATTCCACATCCACCGTCCATTTCTGCAGTCTATTACACAGGCCCCTGACCTTCAAGTGTTTTTAGATATTCACGGAAATGTTATTCCCTATCTTTACCACCTCTCTTTTTTTTATTCAAGATGGCCATTTCACATGTCTCCGATATGGCATTGTACAACAGTACCATGTCATCCCATGTCTTTCAGTCTCCAAACTACAACCAATGCAGTAAATTCAAGATGATCCAAAGAGAATAATTCAATGTAATGCAGTTAAAAACTCTCTGCATAATATAGCTTCTCTTAATAGGAAATGTTTGATTAAAATATTCAGTCAGCTTGTTTCACATAACTTTTTAATTTTGTTATCTAATGCGTGTTTTAACAATTGTACTTCAGTCCCTTGTAGTATTTTTGAATACAAGACAAAAACTGATCA